>NC_056726.1:1370819683-1370837183 GCF_019279795.1 Protopterus annectens
GATGCGACTATCAGTTCTTTTTAAAATCGCTGTATTCTGCTTCTTTGGAAAACATCACACTTAAATGTTTTAAATGCAATGTGTTTAAATAGATTGAAACATATTGACATTTAGAAACTTATCTTAAAGGCAAAATTGAACACCTCCTTCTGTTTACTTTTGTTAATATGTACTCATAAAGAAGAAAACATTTGAACATATGAAGTCATTGACTACTTGCATGAAACATGATTTTCATTCTTTTCTGTCCTGATAATAGCATGTAATCCCAGCGTGTATTTTATATTATTTCAAGGAAATAATATGGAACACTTTGGTCATAATAATTTGATATATTTAGTCACCACATTTTCCCTAGTGGTCATTGCTCTTATTTGGTCAGTGAATACATACAGCATTAATTATTAAATTTTTAGTAGGAAATGTTTCAGTTTTGAAAAAAAAAATGGTTATGCTAAGCATATGGTTTCTTTATGTTATTCACAGAAAACATTCATGTTCGGTTATTAATAAACAGAAAATAATTACATGTATGGGAATGAAAAATCAGTGTAAACAAAAATGTGTTGCCATGTGAATTTACAATATTCTCTTAATATAGAAGCTACAAGGAAAATGTATTTAATTTGCTTACCTAAGTACCTTATCTTATGCATCATGGTAATCCTTTATAATGCATTAGTTGAGCTCCATGAAAATGATTTTGCTTAGGGCTAGTTGAGTTGCTGAAAATGTACTGAAAGGATAATCCTGACTATTTAATCCTTGAGACATGAAGTCAAATTATTGAGTCAGTTACCGTTAAGAAAGGAAAGGCTGTTCATAGATGAAATGCAGTGTCATCATTTTTACTCCATTGTTAGAATTTTACTCAAATTTGCTAAAGTCTGAATGCCAGAAGCTGCATTTTCAAAACACTTTATAGTATGCATTAAATATTATTTGCTGCCTGTTTGCAGAAAACAATACATATATGATAAGTATTTTACCTAACAAATGGATATAATTCAGACTGGTAAGTCTGCATTTTGTAGACCCATTTTTCTTTTTTAAATTTTAGTGTTTTTCAACAACTGCAGGTGTGAAGTTCTACTTTTTATGAGTGTTGTACTTACATACATACCTACATACATACAAGTATTTCAAATATGGGCATTAATACCCTTCTAGCTTGCCAATATACTAAAACACTTGCTCCCATAGTAAGTGTCCAGGGTGTTCTTAAAGATATGTGAACTAATACTTGCTTTAATGTAATTTGGTAGTCTGTTCTATGCATCAGCTACTCTGTCAGAGAACCAATTAGTGCACTTCTCATTCCTATAGAATCTTCTACATAGGTTATCTGATGATTCTCTAGTACTTTTTGATAACCCCAAACATTCCCAGAGGTAGTTGTCTCTAAATGCCCTATATACTTGAATAAGATCTCCTCTTAGATGTCTGTAAGATACACTGTACAAGTTCAGATATTTTAGTCTTTCATAATAACTTAAATTTTCACATCCATTGATGCCCTTGGTATATTTCCGCTGTACTCTTTCCAGTTTTCTCATGCTTGTTTTCTTGTATGGTTTCCATATTGTTATTCCATACTCAAGTTTGGGTCTAATGTAACTAACAAACAATGACTTCATGATTTTTGATTTTCTAGACTTTATAAATCTTTTTATACAACCTATAGTTCTACAAGTATCATTAACCAATTGGTTGATATGATTATAAAAAACACATAGCTGGATCTACCTATATACCCAGGTCCTTAAAGGAGTCTACAGTTTCAATCACTGTGTGCTATATTAACTATACGCCTTTTAATTTCTGTCTCCCAAATCTCATGCGCTTAGTTTTTTTATGTACTTATCAGCATATTATTCTCCTGTGCCCAAATGCGCAGTTTAGTCAAGTTATTTTGCAGGCATGCCTTATCTGTAACACATGTAATCAGTTCACCCAATTTCAGGTCATCTGCATATAGACTGTAGAACACCTCAGATGAAAACATTAGGTTTGAAAGATACAAGCTAAACAACTAAGGGCCTAGAACAGAGCCCTGTGGGACACCTTGACTGTAACCAGGGATTTCACCTATCCAGTTGCTATATGATGCTTGCCATGTCCTATTTGTAAGCCATGCAGCTGTCCATCTTATCAAGAATACATCAATACCTAGTTGTAATAATTTATTGATGAGTGTTTTTTTTTGGTATGACCCTGTCAAATACTGAAGTTAAATCTGTATAAATTAAAGCACAATTTTTCATTCATAGCTGTTATTATATTGTTATAGAACATCATGTTACAGGTGGTAACAGATCTGTTTTCAACATATGCATGCTGATATTTGGTTTCAAGTCCCATCCTATTCAATTCTGACAATAACTTATCCAAGATTATCTTCTCCAATATTTTTTCACAACATGAAATTAGACTTAAGGGTCTATATGTCTCTGGATTTATCCTACTCCCCTTTCTCCTAATGACATGTTTAATGAGCACATGTCTCCAGTCTTGAGGAATCTCCCATATTTATATGACCTAGTGAATAATAGATATAATGGAACCATAAGTTCTTGCTGAAGTGTTCTCAGGTCATTGTTCCTAATTCCAGCTCCTCTCTGCACTTTGAATCCAGTTTACACAGTTCTTTTTCAATATAATCAAATTTGATTCCAGTATCTGAGGTCACCTGTATGTCACTAGGACAACTAATAACCCCTTTTGTGGAGCCAATTTGTTTTGCATAAGATTTTATAAATATATCTATAGTCTGTAATGTCTGAGAATAAATTGTATCAATGTGTATGTCTTTACTCCTTCCACATTTTATGTATCTATAAAAAGATTTCCTATTATGCTCAATATCTTTATATACATTTTCTTCAATTTTTTTTTATCTTGTCTCACACTATAATTAATCTGTTTGTCCAGCTTGTTTATTTCAGTTTTCAAAGTTGTACTTTGACCTCTCTTCCGTTTCTTATATTGTTTGTCTCTCACCTTAGTCAGATGTCTTGTTCTTATGGAAATATACCCCGCTCTGTTATATGCCTAAATCCTGATGTTAAACTGTTTTTTTTTTTTAATTTTTTGCACTCAAACAACTTCTCTTTCAAAACTTTCCACATTCCATCTGCAGTTTTTCTACTGAACACCTCACTCCAGTTAGTTTTACATAGTTACGTGCTTCCATATAATCTGTAATTAACCTTCTGTACATTGGTTTAGATTTCAGTTTGAAAGAATTAGCTAGCAACAAATTAACCTTTGTAACCCTATGATCACTGCACATCAATGGTGGTAAAACTTGACTTGAGATAACAGTAATTTATTTAGGAACACAAACAATGTCTAGTATGTTCTGTCTCCTGGTAGTATTTTTTATAATATGAAGCAATTGTTGTTTGGGAATATGCATTGTGAATACCTTCCTTAGTAATATTGTTGAATCAATATTATTCCAGTCTGTTTCTGGTAAATGTAAGTCCCCAGCTAATGTTACTCTTCCCTCCTGTGTTTCATACAAGAAATGTATGAATTCCTCTAGGTCATCTGCACTTGACTTTG
The DNA here is from genome assembly GCF_019279795.1 of Protopterus annectens. NCBI lineage: Eukaryota > Metazoa > Chordata > Ceratodontiformes > Protopteridae > Protopterus > Protopterus annectens. The sequence continues at coordinate 1,370,823,251 of NC_056726.1, forward strand.
GTGGTCTATATACTCCAACAATTGTTTTATGTTCCAGGGTTGTCTTTATTGTCACAGTTACACACTCTACAATATTGGTGTTATTACTGAACATGTAATAATCACAGGTCTCATAATTATCTTTAATCCTTATCATAACACCTCCACCTGATTTTTTTGTTTGAATGTCTGTTAAAGTAAAAATATTTATACCCTGACAGAACTGGTTTCTAGTCATTGTTCTTTAACCATGTTTCACAAACAGTAACAACACCAATCTTTTGGGAACATAGCAAATTTTCCAATAAAAAAAAAACTATTATTAATGCTCCTAGCATTAACAACCATCAAAGATGCATCAAATGTTGCTATTTGTGAATTGTTAAATTTTGACCTGGCAAAAATCCTGCCTAGTTTTTGTCAGATATTGTAAAATATCAGCTGCAAAAATTATCTTTCGTGATCTTGCAATTGCACGCCATCCTGTATGAACACATGTGTGCCCCAAACTAGACTTGGATGCTCTACATATTTCCATTTTTTTTTTTAAATTGTTAAAAGAAGCAAACATTGCATAGAGACATGCACATCATTGCTAAGTTATGCAAAGGGGATTTATTCAAGAGCTTAGTCAGTATATCTAAAAGAGAGGGCTACTGCTATTCATTGAGCAACGGAAATTTCAGGATGCACTTACTAATTATGAGGGGAGGTGAGTGATAAGGATGTTTACTTTATCCCATGGGATTTAGGTGCTTTGTTTGGTGCTAATACTGATTGCCTAGGACACTTCATTGCTTTTTTTTGTTTGTTTTATTTTGTTTTGTTTTTGTTCTCTTTGTTCTGAGATACTTGGTAGGTTGGTAAAACAGCAGATCATATTTTGTTGGGGGGTGAATTTAATGTTATCCCGAACAACTATCTGGATAAGTTTAATTCCTACTAATCTCAACAGAACTGATGTAATTACTGCACGTATGGGGTAAATTATGAATACATGAGCCTGAGTACATGTTCTTTACTCCATTGCTACAACCTGGAAGCTGTGCAATACGTTTTGGTGATCTTCACAGATAGTTATGAATTCTAGTATTACAGATTCTGAGATATGTGGAAGATCTCACCACGAAGTCCTTCACTATCTCGTCCGCTTTTGGGGAGGAGCACCTGTAAGAAAGCATGGTTGTTAAAGCCTTTAGTCTTCTTACAGGATGATGATGATGACATAGACTTACAAAAGAGATTTTTGAAATAATAATTCCCAGAGTTACTTACCTCATCAGATATGGTGGAAAAGTTTCAAAGTATTTGTAAAACAGCAGGAAGGATGGTTAAGTATAAGACAATGAACACTGCAAGAGAATGAGAATAGTTTCTCTTCCTTGCATGTGTTAGCACTGGGAGTCTGGTGCATGGTCTGGTCATTCCTTGAGTATGAGTTTGATTAAGCAGACAAAGAACGAGTGAAATGCATAAATAAACTTCTCTGCCCACGTAGGTTACTTGCTAACAGATCAATAGTGCTTGTGCATACTTCTGAATATTTGCTGTAATTTCTTAGCACCAACAATAGTGCATGTTGTACATTATAATACAAGAATTGTTTACATAGGATTTCTCAGAAGTGTGCACATTTATTCAGTATATGTTATGGAGTGTTTATTTTGTCCTACTCGTGGTCTTTCACTCCAGGCTTTGACTGAACAATATTCACAAATCAGTTCACCTATGTAAAAAATAAATGAATAAATTACCCCCAGTAACTAGAGATCAGTTCACCCCAGTAACTTAGAGCAAGACCCTTCACAGATAATAAATGAATAGATAACCCCAGCAAACAAGGGCAAGATCCTTCACAGATAACAAATGAATAAATATCCCCAGTAACCTAGGGAAAGACCCTTCACAGACAAGAAATGAATAAATGTCCCCCAGTAACCTAGGGCAAGACATATGTTTTGAGTGTTTCCCTGAAATAACATTTGGCAGAATAGTTATTTCATTATTAGATCCTGAATGTCATTTCAGTAACATCATATCAGATGTATAATAAAAAAGAAAATTGCTCTTCTCTGCTTGTTCACATCTTATTAGAGTAGTGCATTTACAACAGACTTAAAGTGGTTTTCCACTAGGTTACCTCAAGTGATTAATGATGTCTTTTCTTATAACAGAATATTGATGCTCCTAGCAGTATCTTCTTTTTCATAGGTTCATAGGTTGGTACTAGGCTATCAGCCTATACAAGCCTAGCCGTAACAATTCCCTGGCTATTGTGAAGCACATCAGTTACCTAGATATTTTTAGCAAGGAACTTCAATAGATTCATCAAAAGGCGTTGTAAAATTGTATGCGTTATGACTGAGTAATGAACGCCAACTTCATTTTGGACCTTCCTATGTAGCAATATTGTCATGTTCATTCATATGTAGTGAGATACCAATTTTATAACCCTCCTTCAGTCTTTCTAATCAAATATTCTGCAGAAAATCCATGAACATTGATCAATTAATATTTCATTCTGCAGTACAAATTATGTAGTTACCACTGTTTAATATCTTTGGTTTCTCCAAAGTACGTTTGGCTTAGCAATGAGTCAAATAAACATGTAAGACTATTTTATTTACCAAAGAAGTTTGGTGATGGTGTTTCACATTCTCCATAGAGATCCTTTAAAGATTAGGAGATCACTCCTCCAATACACTTATGTTGTATTTATTTTTTTCTGAAATGCATGTGAACACATTAGCCAGGTAAATATTATTCCTTACAACAACTGGCATATGAACACAAAAGATTGTCGTATGTGCATTTCATTATTTCCTTTTTGCCTAATCATCATATATTGTAGAATATATACTATGTTGGAAAATACCTTACTTTCTTGTTATGAAGCTGTTGTAATGTAGTTATAAATAACTGCCTTAGTTCAGCTTGCACTTTCTATATTATATTTTAGTTTTCATAACAAAAGTAACACTGGCTTCAGGTCTTACAGTGCAATATAAGAAAAAGTGATCAAAGTAGTTTCTGAAGCAGGTAATTCCACATGGGGTCTATATTAGAACATCGAAGTTTCAAAACTTCGAATGTTCTAATATCGAACCCTATTCAGCGAAAGCTGAAAACATCGAACATACAGAACAGTGAATTTTTTCCTAGGGAAAAAATTTGCTGTTCCAAAACACATACACACAACACAAGCACACCAAACAAACAGCAATCTACACACATATACCTACAATCTTACACCTAACCCTACACTAAATTATATACACACCACTAACTATCCATTTACCTTAACCCAAACCCTAACCCTAAGGTCTGTCAGTATCGCACACTCACCTCACCTGCGCCCTAACCCTAACTCACCTAACCCACCCTAACCCTCACTTCCACACAATCACACACATACATAACCCATGCCCTAACCCTAATTCACCTAACCCGCGCTAACCCTCACGTCCACACAATCGCACACATACCTAACCCGCACCCTAACCCTAACTAACCTAACCCACGCTATATCACACACTTACCTGAACCCGACCTTTAACTTTCCACCACAGCTCTGAAAATACTGAAGCAACAGAAACGGAGAACCAAATTCTTTCCCTAGGAAACAATTCAGTTTTCTGTTGCTTCGATATTTTCAGTTTTCGCTGAATAGGGTTCGATATTAGAACATTCGAAGTTTTGAAACTTCGATGTTCTAATATAGACCAATTCCACAGGTAATGTAATAGCCCATAGTGAGTATATTTGGCAACAGTGGCAGTTTCCCTCATGTAATGGACACTCCTGTATAAAATATTTATGTTAACATGGACGTAGATGGTTTATAATCATCTCCATCATTCTTAAATGAAATGAAATTTTTAGCAGGCATACACTGATATTATTGTTGCTCAGTAGGTCACCATATTTTGCAGGAGGCAAGTGTCAGTCTCTGCTGAACCGTCTCTGACATGGAAAATTAAATGTGCTTCTCTCATTACAGTATATTTATGCTTCTAGGACACAAACTTACTGGACTCATAGAATAAAATGTATGATTTTACTGAGTATAGATATCTACCACAATCTATACCCCATAGGTAAGGAATTATGGTTTTAGTATTCTAAAACTTTAAAAAAGACTAACTTTGCTGATATGGTTTAACAACATTTTTTGTATTTAGACAGTGATATAATGTATGTTATAATATAATGCTAATGAAACTGATTTCCATATGATATATCTCTAGTTTTTATTTGTATGGTACTATATTGTAAAGTATAATAATAGTAATAATAATAATAATAATTATTATTATTATTATTATTATTATTATTATTATTATTATTATTATTACTTGCCTGCATGAACGTTTGCTATATTACACAAACAGTCTACATTTTGGCAGCTGTAATTTGTTGTATTTTCATGTACTTAGGAATTCAGCTCAGATAAGGTATGAATTTAAAAGTTCCATATTTTATTAAAACAATTCAATTTGCTAAAAAAAAAGCAGCAATCAACTAATTAATGTAGACAACGAACTAAGTAGATATAGAGATAAGTACAACCAGAGTCGTAATAGTAAGTGCAGTTTTAGGAATGCTGCCAATCTCTAGTAATATAAGAAATTGGGTGCTCCAGAATGACCCTACATTTTCTGAACAGTGAACAATTTTAGTTAAATGTTTATTGTTAATTAACTGTATAAACCCTACATTTATTTGATTGCATCAATGGCTAATAAAAAGCCTTTAACTAAGTGTGCTGCTTTGGCTGTCACCATGAAAAAAGCTGTGTCTATCTCAGCTGATTTGCTTTAAATGATCTAGAACAGGGCACACACCAAGTGCTGCATAGTCACAGACAACAATACTACATCTGCAAAACTGTTACTGTTAGCTAACAAACTGTACCTATGAGCATGCTTATAAAATGTCAACCTAAGCAATGTGATAATGCTAAATGTATAACTAAAAGCAATACTGAACCCACTTTCTGTTACTGCACTGTTTCTAATTATATCAAATGTAATATTGTAGTGAAGAAAAAGAAATGCAAAGATTGCTGGATTAAATCATAACATGCTTGCAAGAAAAACTCAAGTGAGACGTGCACCTGGATAAAAAAGGGAATATCCTATAACACAAGTAGAAATACATATTGTCTCATACGAGTGTTACACCCTGTAGTTCTAGTGTCTGACTTATGACATAATGTGATAATTCACCAAGAGTTTCACAAATTTAAAGAGATATGTAAGCATTGTATATGTATGTGTTTGTGTGTGTGGGGAGGGGGGGCAAACAAATCAGAAAAACACAGCGCCAGCACTAGTAAAGAAAATGGTCTACAAATAAAAAACAAATATGTTTGGCTCTGGGTGGAAGGCATAGATAAATATAATACAGAGTCTTGCCAAAAGGTAACATATGTTAAAGTAGTGAATGAAGTCAGAGTAGAGACTCACAGACAAGGCAAGTCTTCTAAAGAAGATTCCAGTTGCTATAAAAATAGGAAAAGCCAATATGTATACTGACATAAAAGGACCGATATTTAAGAAATTGCGAAGAGAAGTGAATGTAGAAACTGAGGAAGAAACAAATAAATATCACTTTGAAAAATATGGAAAGGGGAATCTGACAAGATCTCTGTCTTCTCCCTGCTACACCAAAATAGAGACAGTCCAAAACAAAAGCCTGACTTTAAGGGTAAAGCAAATGAAGAAAAATAGTTTGACAAAAAGGGAAAAGGCCTGTACCTATATTTATAAGGGATGACGGCGTACTTCGACTTAGAATATTGATGATACCAATGCTGACTTGAAAGGCCTATAGATAAGCCATGCACATTTTCATAAAGCTTAGTAGAAGACAATACCCTAAGCAGAACTACAGAAGACATAAGGAGAACACTGGACTGTATAAAATGAGACACGATGGAACTCTCTGGATATGTATCCCAGGTGGGTATGAATCTAACCTTGAGTAGCAGCCTACATTCACCAATGATGATGCCATGGTATCAGCAAAGAAATGATTGACTTCAACAATCCAATATCTTTTAGCCTGGGGAGACGTGATTGACAAACTGGGGTGCTTTGCCAAGTTGGTTTACACTTGTCACCACTTGGCTTCCGGATAATGGGAAAAACTTATCTATCCCCACTGTGCCTTTATTAGTTGTGCTGAGTTGTTATACCCTCCAGCATAACAAAAATCACTCATGACTGCCTAAAGGTACTGCTGCTCAACTCCAGGAGTTTAAATAAAAATGCATTCTCTGGAAGCACTGCACACCCTGGAGAATGCAGATATAAGTGCAGTCACAGAAACATGGTTGAAAATCATGGGCAGCACCCCCAGCTATCAAAGGCTACAATGCCTTTCCTACATTTTGATCACCCTCAGCACAGGATGAAATAGAGGGAGGAGATGTCTCATTGTACATAAAAGGCAAGTACACTGCTATACTGGTCCAACAACATGACTCGCTTGAGCTGCTCCATGCCCAACTGACCACAGGTACTACCCCCCATCATATCCTTGCTAACTACAGATCCCTTAACATGAGTCTGAAAAACTCACAGCTCCTATCTAAACTTACTGGAATCTCTTAACATTCATCCCAACACCATACTTATGTCTGACTTCAACTGCCCCTCTATAAAGTGGGAGACTACTTATACAACCCATAATTCACTTGCTCAGAGGTTTTTGGACTTTGTCAACACAAACTCCCTGGGGAAACTAGTTAGCTCCCCAAACAGAGGTACAAATATCCTAGACCTCCTACTCATGAACATTGGGGGATGCTGCTCCCTCCTATGCATGAACACCTTCGTGGTATGATCTGACCACAAAATGATCTCTTTAGTACTAAAACTAACCTAGAAGCGCCATCAGACTCCAAACCTATTAAGCAATTTGCTAAGGCCAACTACCTTAAACTAAGTGACAGCTTAGTAAACTTCCAAGCCCTTCTGAACCTGGATGACACTGAGGCCTACTCTGAGCTGTACACAAAAGCACTCTACAACCACATTCATAGCTGCATAGAGGAGGCAGTACCTGTCTGAGTCAAACCTTTGACTACTGGCAAAAATAAACCACCCTGGTGGACCCCAACCATAAAAAGGCTATTCAACAAAAGGAAAAAAGTTCCCTCCAAACACAAAAAGGAGCAGACAAAACAGTGCCAAAAGGCACTCACCAGTCTAAACAACAAGAAGCACTCAGCAATGTACTGAGTTAATCATGAATGGCAACACTTAAACCCAGCCTGAAATTATAGCAAACCTACTGGCCAAAAAGTTCAGTTCAAACTCCCCACCCCATTACTTCCAACCACTCCCAAATAAATACCTGCAAACAAGCATTCTACAAGTATGTACCCACATTTAACTTTTAAGAATATAGTAAAAGGGCAAATGATTAGGTGTTCAATGTTGAACACAAAGAGTACTATTTTTGAAGAACACATTGGCAGCCTAAGCTATGATTTTGTGACTCCAGATTACAATAAAGATTATGTAAAGTTAATTAAAAATGTAGTTGCTATGAAACATAATCAGAAAGGGAAGCCTTTTTTCAATAAGTATCCCTTAGATTCTACAAATTTTGAACCAAAATGCTGGTACTACTGAGTTAAGGTTTACCACTAGTTATAATATGTACTCCAAAGCATTTCAGAATGAGATTAACAAGACGTATTGGAATTAACGTATTGGAAGAAGTGGAAGCATTAAAATGCTATCTCCCTCTAAATCTAAAGTTTATTATGTTATGATGTTTGGTAGGAATGTAATGTTAAAAGATTTATTTGGGGGCAACAACCAGGTGCAACACCACTCTTTGCGACAACCTAGTACTTTTCCACCAGTGTTCAATCACACCATGCAAATGTTCATCAGGATTTGTGAACAACAAATCATGTTGTATCTACAAAATGGGCATGGTAGGAAGTTTCATAACTTGACTGCTACACAAAGACAGGCCCTAAAGGATTTACAACATAATACTCAGATAGTCATTAAATCAGTAAATGGGGGGGGGGGGGTTGGTGGTGATGAGTAAGAGTTTTTATCATGATAAGTTGGCAGAATTGCTTTCCCTTCACTCCTATTTTCCCTGTCAGTGTTAATAAATTTATACAAGAGGTCAGGGATCGACTGAAGCATATGGAAGCTACAGGTCTGTTAGATAAGGAGCTCTTCGAATTTTTGTGGATAGAGCATCCCTTAACTCCTGTATTTAAAGCCTTACCAAAGGTGCACAACAACTTGCACAACTCCCCCCCCCCCCAAGACCCATTGTCTCAGGGAGGGGATGGATTACTGAAAACATTTCCATTTGGTTAGAGTGCATGTTGAGACCTTGTATGAAATCTCTGAAAGAGGTATTAAGAGATACAGGACATTTTTTGACATCATTGAGAGAGAGTATAGGAGTAGGTGAGGAAGGGCATTATATTATGGTGACATTAGATGTGAAAAGTCTTTTCACCGTAATAATTAATGATTATGGCATAGATGCAGTCTCTCAAATACTGGCAGAATTGAGTTTGATGGAGAAAGGCAGAATAGAGTTGATTGTGAATCTTCTGGGTATAGTTTTAGAAAACAATGTATTCACCTGCATAGGAAGTTTCTACCGGCAGACACAGGGGGTAGTGATGGGCACCCCCTGTGCAAATACATATGCTAACCTGGTACTGTTACATTGGGAGAGCAGGTATGTGATGGGGTCCCACAATAAATGGAGGGACAGGTTACGCCTATACAAGCATTTCATGGATGATATTTTTTTGTTGTGGAAAGGGGAAGAAACAGTGTTGTTTGATTTTAAGTATTTAGAATCAACTACAACCTTTCTTAGATTCTTGGTGAGTTTTTCCAGCACCGAGATAGACTTCTTGGATGTCAGGGTGATCCAAGATGGGGGGGGGGGGGTTAAGACATCCCTGTACAGAAAAGAATGCTGGAAGAACAGTATATTGACACAGGGCAGTATGCATCCTAGGTTTACTTTTGATAATATCATTACTGGACAGCTACGGAGAGTATCTAGACTATGCACAGAGGAAAGCAATTTTGAAGAGGGAGTGAAACACTTGGAAGGTAATTACATAGAATGGGGTTGCAATAGACAGAAGATCCAGCAGATTATACAGACCAATAGAGATTTCAGGAAGGATAGAATGTGTCCATGGTTGAAACATGATGCAGGGATGGTTCCTGCGGTCAACAGTGGACAGAGACAGAGACAGAGTGGTAAAATGAGACTTATGTTCACTTATAGCAACAGCATACATTGGGTATGTAATATAGTCAGACAAAATTGGAAAGTCTTAGTTGTGGGGGAAGAACCTAGTTTTGGCTTTAAGAGGAATAAAAACTTGAAAGAATTACTGGGTAATGAAGGCAGACATGACAAACAGCAGAATGAAGTGAGGAGAGGCACTAGACCATGTGGGTCATGTAAGGCATGCCATTACATTAATGGGGCCATTAATTTTGTTCATCCTATCACAGGCAGGGTATATTCTTTCAATACCAGAGCTAACTGCAGTACCACAAATGTGGTCTAGCTTGCTACTTGTCAGACATGCAATTGTTACTACATAGGGAAAACAAACTGCATGCTTAAGCAGAGGATATTGAATCATCTGTCAGCTATCAGGTTGAAAAATGAACACAATGCCCTGTATAGACACATACCTGGTCATCAAGGACATTATTTTATATTTATGGTGATTTGGCATATGGTGAGTAATATCAGGGTTGGTGATATAGTAAATGACACTGAATATGAAGAGGTCAAATGGATAATAGAACTTACAGCACACAGACATCCAGGGCTTAATGATGTCATTCCATTAAAACCTGCCTTATAAAAAGGCGGGTTCAGTATTGAGCACTGATTGGTTGTTACTTCTTTTAAATGAGTGTTTCAATGTGAGCATTTTTTCTGATGAAGGGCACAGCCCAAAAGCGCTCATCAAACTTTGCATTTCTTGTCTTGTTTTATTGTTTTTATTCAGCTGTTAGATAAAATATTTATTTTACAAGCGGTGGTAGTTGTTTTTTTATATTTGGCTAAATCTAAAGTTTGATTATAGAAAGGTAAGAATTTAAAGCAAAGGCTGAACCATAAAGAGCTTAGAATGAGAGAGAAAACAGTATTGCAAAAGTTGGGCACCTTTCCATGTCACAATTGTACTTGTGTGTGCTTATAAACAGAAATTCCTTCTTTCTTCATCCTGTTACAAAAACTGAATACACATTTAATAATTATGCAGCCTGTAACACCATTAACATTGTGTATATTGCTACCTATATGAAATGCAACTCATTCTAGCTAAGTAAGACAAACAGAAAACTTAAAGAAAGGATTACTCGACATATGTCAGATATAAAGAGATTGGTGAAGATAAATGTTTTAGCAAAGCATGAAACAGAGAATGCTGAAACACATCACTTTAAATTTGCAGTTTTACAAATGGGTAGGAATGGTGCTAGGGTTGGTGATTTGGTCAGTAGAATTAAAGCTTTAGAAGTAAAATGGATGAGTATTTTAAGGTCTTATCAGCTACCAGGGTTAAATGAAATGCATAATTTAAAACCATTTTTAAAAATGTGACCAGTAAGATAATGAATGTGTTTATTGTTTTAAACTAGGATGTTTATATTTGTCTGTTTCTGATTTATTTGCCTTTAAGAAATGATTTTGTTAATTAGGATGATGTTACTCAACAAGGCTATTTAAGTGGTAGTTTTCTTTTACTGCATGTTTTATACCTGATGAAGCATGTTATGTGAAAGTTGTAGAGCTAGCTGTTCTGAAGTTTATATGACGTACCTGGAAGTTTCTTGAGTTGTTCTTTCTGTTGAGTTTTTTGGTTTATGGCTGTTCTGGCTTAAACTTTCAACCTGTTTGAGCTGACTGTGGTTGTGGTTTTTGATAATAATTCCATTTTTCAAATTAGAATTTTACACGTAAATTCAGGAGGTAGCCTTGGGTGCCTCATGTGCTCCCACTTTTGCTAATCTAGCCCTGTTTGGATGGGTAAAAGACTTTTTCACCTGTTCCTTTTACAAATTATGTAAACTTTATCTTAGATACTTGGATGATATTTTTGTTTTATGTTCAGGTACCTTGACGGAAGCTGGGCAGTCTTATTTTATCTGAATGAGACCACTGAATTTTTAAAATTTACTTACATAATGGATGAGGAGAAAATAAGTGCTTCTGAGCACTATTATTACCAGGAACAAAACAGGTTTTAAGTTCAACATTTTTATGAAGCCAAAACTGAGGAATGGATACTTGCATTTTCAGATGTGCCATCCTTTCAGCCTCCAAAGGAGACTAGGGGGTCAATTCATTAGGCTAGAATCTAATGGACAAGGGGATTAGTGGACAGATCATGACAGAATGGAAGAAGAAATGTAAACCCCTGTTGAGAGACAGGCTGACAAATCTGAAATAAAAACACCTTGAACTGAGGAATAGGTGGGAAATGCATCCTGATAGGAATCCATTCAAAAGAGCATTTTTATTACAATTTAGATCACATTCTAATGAGGTTAAAAATATTTTAATGAACAACTGGAATATTTTCAAAAGCAATGAAAATATTTATGAATTGTTGTGCTCAAAGCCGATTATGGTACACAAGATGGCTAACGATATAAAAAAAATTTGGAATTGACACTAAGAGAGAGGACCCTTCAGAAGAGAATATATGAACATAGTTATGATATACTAAAAGCCAATTCTAATAATGGCCTTTTTAAACACTCTTTGGTCAGTCCTTCTTTTAAAAAAAATTAATGTGTGGGATTTTAGATAATATCTAGAAAAACTCTTACTCCACGAAAAGGACCCTAGGCCCCGACTATAGAAAGGAAGTCTATATCACAAAGAACTGAGAATCAGTTAAAACCACAGGATTTATTCACCTTAATATTCAGTTGGACATCACTTTTAAGCACAAAAAAAGTTCATATTTAGCATGCTTTTCATCCCAAACCAACTTAAAGCAGGACTTCATCAGAAAGAATTAAGGGGGAAGTGATGTGGGCTGCTTGTGCCCTCATGTTCACCAACTTGGTTTTAGCATCTTGGGAATCTAAATTTGTTTTTAGTTCTGAATTTTATCAGCACATTAAACTTTTCCTTTGATATTTAGATGACTTATTTATATTATAGATGGGACCTGCTAATTTGGCTACTAGTTTTGTATACAATCTTAACCATGCCAGTTCTTTTATGAAGTTTAATTTTCAAATTAGTTACAATTCAGTGAACTTTTTAGATACTACAATCTGAAAAGGAAGTGGAGATTTTTCCTCAAACATTTACTGTAAGCCTATGTTTTTGAATAGCTATTTACATTTCGATATTCACCACCCCCACCGACAATTTTTTTTTGTGGGCAATATATCTGTTTAGCCAGGATGATTTCGGACCAAGTTACACTTAATCACAATCACAAAAGACTAAAACCTGAGAATATATTCCTTGAAAGGAACTACCCCCCCCATGCTCTTATAAAAAGTGTTAGTGACAAAGTTTGTGGTGGATCTGGAACTACATTTTTAGCACTTCTGGGGACAGGGTTGTTACCAAACAACAGTAACTCTTATAATGTGGCTACCGTGGATGTCAATTATTCCTCTGAACTATTTTCTTTAAGCTTGAGGGAACACTGGACTGACTTGAAGCCTAAATACACTACAGTCTTGACTGTATAATATGATACAGGCTCCAAAAGTGTAAAAAGAAATGTTAATCAATACTCGTGTATCCTTACAAGTGATATGTGCATTAAAATATTGTTGGTATGGAACCAGTGTTTACTTATAAAAGAGCTAAGAGCATTACGATATACTTGAGGGATCAAGCTATCCAGACTATAGTACCAGGTTATGAAATGTCACCACAAAATGTGGAACTTGCAATCAGTGCAAGTACATCCTTGAATTATATATAATAACTTTAAATAATTCCTTGAATAGTACTGTTTGTTCATCCTGCAAAAAGTAGTTGTAACCCTAAAGGAGTGGTCTACCCTGCTTTGTGTACTGTGTGTTCAACATGTTATGTTAGAAAAACAAAGTTTAACAAACATTTATTGTAACACTAAAGGAGCAGTCTGCTTTGCTTTGTGTATTGTGTGTTCAGCATGTTATGCTGGAAAAACAAAATTTAACAGATTTATGAGCACCACTATGACATTACAACACACAATGACAACAATGCTTTATACGGACAGTTTTTAGTTTGCACTAAATTTCTTCAGTTTTCATTTACACATTAGCCCTGATGTCCTAAGCCAGGGATTGTGGTTGTGCCCACTGAATGGCACACAGCAACAGTTATCCCACTCCACAAAGGGGTAGCCACCACTGATCCCGGGAACTATCACCCTATTAGCCTGATGAGCCTGGTCTGCAAGGCCATAGAACATATCACCATGGAACTCATAAACAAAGACATCGGTAACCTCCAAACTCTGGATTCCACCCAGTTCGGGTTTGTGAAAGGCAGATCATGCCTCATGAACCTGATCGACTTCTTTGAGGCAGTCACCAAAGCCATAGATGAGGGTAAGGTGGTTCACAGCCTATCTTGACCTCGCCAAGGCTTTCAACACCATCCCCCATTCTGGAAATATAGCTAAACTCACTAAACTAGGTATAAATCCCTATATCACAAGATGGGTTGCTAACTGGCTCACTGACAGAACCCACACAGTAAAAGTTGCAGACTCCAAATCTGACCTCAAACCAGTGACAAGTGGAGTACCACATGGTTCAGTCCTGGGACCTCTCCTGTTTGGTATCTACTTCTCTGAAGTACAGGCTGACACAGAAGGCCTCTGGCTAATGAAGTTCGCAGATGACTGCAAACTAGGAGCCGTAATCAAGTCCACAAATGATGTGGGCATCCT
>NC_056726.1:1370842183-1370892183 GCF_019279795.1 Protopterus annectens
TCTTCAAACAATTTCTGGTATACACTTGCACCTCCAAAGTATGGATTAATGTAGCGTGGTCCTAGGGGCCAGCATCCCATCTGTTATATTACATGGAAGCTCAGCAATGCCGAGAAATAATACTGAACAACAGAGAATGAATTTCAGTTTATTAAATGGGTCATTACTACCCACAAACACTATTTGCATGGATGAGAACTTGCACTGATTACAGACTATGCCTGTCTTCTAGAAAGGTCATCTTTTGGGTCAGAGCCATCATGATGCAGATGGGCTATCCTGGGCAAGACATGCATTTCATCCACTTAGGCTCAAACCAATGGCTCGGGGAGGGGGGGGGTCATGAAGCCATTCAATAAATAAAACATGATACATTTAAGGCCAAGAAACGTCAGGCAAGCAATCATCAACAAAAGGCATGTACCTTGTGAATAATATAAGAATGCCGAGTTGAGAAAGGATTTTGTCAAGGAGTTTCCAATGGTTTAAGTCTGAACGGAGGAACCGCTGTAGAAGCCGTCTCTGCACTGTGAAGTTTGGAAGCTATCCCTGAAACCTGAGCAGAAAAGGAAGCTGCTGAGTGCCATTGACCCATAAACCTATTGAGTGACTGTAATTAATGATGTGCTTTAAAATTCTCTGTAAGGAAGTTCTACAACCATGAAAAGTACTTACCAAAAACTGTTGTAAGTAACTGGATATTCTGTTTCAAAGAGCTCCACTTTATATTGTCATGTTCTGTTTGCACAGGGAACAATTTTTCTTTTGCCTCATGGAAATAAAATAAACCTATTTTAACATTAGTATTATTAAAAGCCAAAGAATATATTGTGTAAACAAAAACTGTTTTCATGTGTATTTCAACCTGGTGCATTCTTCAAAAAATATCCATCCTTTCACTTATTCATTTTCTGTACTGCTTTGTTGTAATTAGGGTCATCTCTGTGTGCAGTCACAGTCACCAGATCATCTTATAGATCTCCAGGCATGCCAAGGAAAGTACAACGCAATCTTTCCAATGTTTCCTATGCTTGTTTCAGGTTATCCTTACAGAGGGCTTTGCTTTGTATACCTATATTGCATTCCCAGCCAATGCAGCAAGGCATTTTTACTGGGCAGTGGTACAGTGGTTAAGGTGTATGCATTTCAACCCCAAGGTGCAACATTTGATTCTCACCAGTGGAAAGAGCTTTCTTCCCTTAGAACTAGCTGGTTTCTCAGTAGTAGCACTAAAATCTGAACCCCTGTGAGCACTTGCTCTAGAACCTGTTGGAATGCACTAGGAAGCCTGAAACTGATTCAAGCACTCAGCTCTCCTTGTCAATAAGGCAAAATTAATTATAGGCACTAAACAGCCTATAATTGCAAAGTACCTTGCAAAGGTAAGGGAAAACAGCTCTTAAACTTTACAAGAAAGCACTAGGAAGCCTGAAACTGATTCAAGCACTCAGCTCTCCTTGTCAATAAGGAGAAATTAATCATAGGCACTAAATAGCCTATAATTGCAGAGTACCTTGCAAAGTTAAGAGAAAACAGCTCTTAAACTTTACAAAAAAGCACCTAAACAGGCATGTCCATGGGTCAGCTTCCGGTGATTTCTCCGGTCCACCTGGTAAATCTGGGCATGCTGGGGCAGTGCGGCAACTGCCTCATGTACACAGACAATCATCTCCTCCTACCACCCAACACTACAACCTGCGAGAGATGCACTTGCATAGCCAAACTGGAAGCTAAGCTCTCTCCGGCCAAGATTATGCTAGACAGTTAAGAGGAGAAGGTTAACACCTGCATTACACCTCAAGCAACTCATAGCCCTTCAAAACAGACACCATCAACACCCACACATAGCAACACTAAACCCACATATGTGGAGGCCCTTAACATTAACCTGCCCAAGCAACAAGGACCTCCGAAGCTGAAATGCAAACAAACACCAATCACAACCAAAGTGACACACAGCTCACAACACCAGTGTGCCACCCAACAACAGCCCCTAAGGCAAGACAATGTACCCAACACTTTAGTCATAGGTGACTCTATATTCAGGCACACTGATGTCCCACTCACCAGGCTGAACAAGGAGAAAATTACAGTCAGCTGCCTGTCAGGTGCCAGGATCCGCCACATAACGCATGCACTCAAGTCACTCCACAACAAGTACAAATATGACTCTGTCATTGTCCATGCTGGAATGAATGACTTGAGATGTACCTCCCTGGACTACATGAAAAGAGACATGGAAGAGCTCTTGGATCATGTGACCCAGGCAGGTATGACCCTAGCCCTGATTAGCATCTTGCCTTCACCCAGAATGATACCACAGTATAAGGACAAAATGATTGACTTCAACAATTGGCTAAGCTTCTGGTGTCATTCAAAGGGGATCCAGTATTTGTCTGCCTGGGAAGACATGATCGACAAACCATGATGCTTTGCCAGAGATGGTCTGCACCTGTCACCCCTGGGATTCAGGTTACTGGCTAAAGCTCTTGCCACCCCTGTAGTGCCTTTTTTAGGCAAGGTTCAAAGGATAAAACCACCACCGTAACAGATAAAAGATCTCAGTGCTAGAAGTCTAAACCTCAAAATGCACTCTCTCGAGGCACTCCTAAAAATGGAGAACATCGATATCTGTGCAGTAACTGAGACCTGGTTCAAGGCTCCAAAGAGCACCCCTGCAATACCAGGCTACAATTCTTACCACAGTTTTCGGCCACAAAACCAAGACTGAAACACTAAAGGTGGAGGAGTGTCCATATTCACCAAGGATATTCACACCTCCAGGCTAGTTGCCCAACACAATGCATCTGAAATTCTCCAGGTGCAACTAACACTAGGTAAGACTGCAATCCAAATTGTAGCTTGCTACAGATCCCCCACCATGCCCAAAGATTCTCACTACACCTTTCTAAACATACAGGAAAATATTAAGATACAAACAAACACCCTAATACTGGGTAATTTCAACTACCCTGCCATTAATTGGGAAAACTACTCGGGTAGCAACTACTTTTCCCAACGGTTCCTGGAATTCATAAATTCCAATGCCCTGGATCAACTAATCCATTGTCCCACCAGGGGAGCCAATATCCTAGACCTGGTCATTACCAACATGGGAGATAGATGCTCCACACCAGTGGTCACCCCCTCATTGGTCAGGTCTGACCATAAGCAAATCACCTTTGACATCCACATCCTACCCCCACCCCCAAGTAAGGAAACCTCCTTAAAAAACTTCTCCAAATCCAACTTCATGCTAATGAAGTCAGAAGTGACAAACTTCACAACACCCATGCAGACGGGATCTGGAAGTTCGACTGCAGAATCCTACACTAAGGCACTGTACGAGCACATCCACTTGTGCATGAATCGTGCCATCCCAAATAGAACCAAGATGCTCTTCTCCAAAAAAAGGAAGCCAATCTGGTGGTCCCCTGCTATAAATAAACTATAAAACAGAAGGAAGAAACTGTTGCAGAAAAGAGGAAAATCCCAGGATGCAAAAAACTCCCTCACCAGCCTCAGTAAGAAGTTGAGATCCCTGATAAAATCCTCAAAAGCTAGTTATGAAAATAAAATTGCCAAAGATTCCAAAGACAACCACAAGACGTTCTATAGTTATGTCAAGAATCTAAATGGCAATGCTCGATTTCTGCTCTGAGCTACAACAGAATGGCATTAAATATACTGATCCCAAGGATATTGCTAATATCCTGGCAGATCGATTTAGTTCCAACTTCACCCCCCCCCCACCCCCTAAAGGGCCCATCTCAATACCAAAAGATTGCCAAATTCCGATAATCATGGCCACACAGGTAGAAACCACACTATCCAAAGCTAAGAATACAGCATCCATGGGACCAGATGACATCCCAGGCTAGGTACTACATGAACTACAAAATGAACTGGCACCTCACCTAAGTGTCATGTTTAATCATAGCCTCACCTCAGGCTTCATGCCCACTGAGTGGTGCACAGCTACAGTTATCCCGCTCCACAAGGGAGGATCCACCTTGAATCCCGGGAACTACCGTCCCATCAGTCTGACAAGCCTGATCTGCAAGGGCATGGAACGCATTATCATGGAGCTTACAAACAAAGACATTGGCAACCTTCAAACACTGGACACCACCTAGTTTGGGTTTGTGAAGTGCCGATCTTGTCTCCTGAATCTGATTGACTTCTTCGAATCTGTCTCCAGAGCTGTGGATGAGGGTAAAGTGGTCCACACAGCCTATCTGGACCTTGCCAAGGCCTTTGACACCATCCCCCACTCTGGAATCATAGATAAACTTACAAAGCTGGGCATAAATCCCTACGTCACTCAATGGGTTGCCAACTGGCTTACTGACAGAACCCAGACTGTAAAAGTAGCCGACTCCAAATCCAGCTCCAGACAAGTGACGAGTGGAGTACCTCAGGGTTCAGCCCTGGGACCACTCTTGTTTGGCATCTACTTCTCTGAAGTACAGGCCAACATTAAGGGACTCTGGCTAACAAAGTTTGCAGATGACTGCAAACTGGGAGTCATTATTGAATCCCCAAATGATGTGGATATTCTAGAAAAAGGCCTTACAGAAACAGATGCCTGATGCCAGAGCCATGGGCTCAAGCTTAATGCCAAAAAATGTATAGTTATCCCCTTTGGAAAAAAACATGTATCCATGAATTACCACATAGGTGGCAGGATGCTAAACATTGAAAGTGTGATGAGAGACTTAGGGACACAGGTGGACAGTGGTCTCACTTTCGATAACCACATCACCACAACAGTCAGGAAATCCTTCTATGTGGCACACCTCATCACTAAGGGCTTTACATCCAGAAAAAAGGAGGTCATTGTCCCACTGTACTCATCCCTCATTAGACCCATTATAGAGTATAATGCCCCGTTTGGTATGTACCTCACAAAATATCTGCAACAGCTGGAAAGGCTACAGAAATACCTCACTAAAAGAATCACAGGCCTAAAGCAGATGCCATATCCTGACCATCTAAAAAAACTCCAGCTATACTCTGTGGCATATCGTCTACGCAGAGGCGATCTCTGCTATACAAGGTCATGTCAAACCCTGAGCTGTTGGACATGCTCCACTTAAAGAAATCCTAATCCCTCAGAGCCACACGCTCCAGGGATCTAAACCTTGTCATCACAATGAACAAAACATGCTGGAGGGATAGGTTCCTGACCCAGAGACTCCCCATACTCTGGAATAGACTTCCCATACATGTCAAGCAGAGAGCCTCATTGGCCCTCTTCAAAAGGAACCTTGATGATTGGATGGGAGATAGGAAATTTATCCCAGGGATCATGTCAGTCGCCCTGCTAGACAGGGGCCCAGAGAAGTAAATATTGTGGGAAGAAATATCCAGGGAATTGGGAATTGTTATGGCTAGGCTTGCATATGCCCTAGGACCGATAGCCTAGTACCAACCTATGAACCTATGAACCTATAATGTCAAATTAGCAACCTCACTAGGGAGACAAACTACCTCAACTGACTTTCCTTAATCCAAACAAGTAATGGTGCTTTTATGAGAACCTCCCAGTTTGTTGTGTTGCTCAGTGTATCATGGACAGTAAACTCAGCTACAATTTGAAGGAACCTAATCCCTACAGCTTGTATCAATGATGTCATCCTTTCTGTTCCGGCCAAAAGTTTGTGCTTAGAGGATAGGGTCACAGGCTGACCAATAAGCTGAGAGTTTCACCTTATGTCTCAGCTCTTGCTCTTCTACTGCAGGTTTACACCATACCTCAACTTCTGCAGCAGCTGCACTTATTCAATGGCAGTGGTCACTCTCTTTAATACCTCTACTTTTACTCTTGATTAGAACCTCCAAATTCCTCCACTTGAAGTTCTTCCTCTACTCTTACTTAATGAGAACAGTTCAGTCTTCTCTGTGAGACAACCATGACCTCTTCATTTTGATGTGCTAATTGTAATCCCAACCACCTCATTTGCAAATGGGAGATCAGGAATGAAAAGGACAACATCATTCACAGACAAAAAGATGCTGCCACCACATCCCTTCTCTGTATCTTATCTGTGTCTTGAGATCCTGTCTATGAGTATCACAACCAGTGTAATGGACAGAAAACACGCTTGGTGGACAATTATCCCATCCTCAATGTATTGACCTAAAACTGAGAATCCAGATACATTTCTTACTGATTTCATACAGCAAACAAATGCAACAGTTGACTTTGGACTGTTGTAGCACCTGCCTTAAGACATTCTCTGGCGTAACATTATTCATTTTGTCTATGTCAGCAAAACATATGTACGAAGTGCTGGAAACTTGCATGACACTTCTAGTATTTGTGCAAGGCAAAGAGTTAATCCACTAGTCCATGGCCTGTATGGAATTTGAACTTCTGCTGAATCAGAGGTTCAGATCATGGATGGCTGGCCCAGGCTTAGACATTGTGAAGGATTCTGAAGAGCATGGCCACTCCATAATTTGAGACCATCCTCCTGTCCTCCTTTCTAAAAATGGAGACTTCTATCTCAGTTTTCTAATTCAGAGTGGCTGTCCTCACCTAACATACATCACTGAAAAGAGTGGTACCAGAACAGTCCAATAGCATTTCTGCCTAGATCTTTTCCATTCCTTCTGCTCTGCAAGAGTGAAACTTTTGCTGCAATTCCCTCAGCTACAGAAATGTATATAGTCCCTTTAACTGCTTCTGGCATTGATTTTTTTCACATCTTGACAATGGCTGCTGTTAAGGTCAGTGTTTCTCCACCGCTGCTTGTAATAGAATGTGCTAGGACCCACTCACCTTCCTGAGTCACCAGATTGTTTTTCCACAAACTCTTTGATGCCATCTTAAAGTAATTCACCATGGACTTCCTACATTCTTCTCTTACCCAGTCTTTCTACTCAGTGAATGTCACAGCTTATGACCTCCTTCCTGTATTTAGCAATTGCTCAGATCTGGAGACCTCTTCCTAACATTTCATGGAAGGCCTTTTTCTTTCATTCAACTGCTTCTTTCATGATGTGCCTCATAGTGAGTCCTATTAGGGGGTTGTTATGACAAGAAATAACCACCTTTCAAGCAATTCCTTGCCAGGTAACCAAACACTGAGGTTTTGATTAGGTCCACTTAGGCTCTATGCCCTTGACCTCACAGGCATATAGGAAAAGGTCCTCTAGACATCCATTCTGCATGGTTTGGTTGCCCAGTTCTGTGCTACTCCTGCTGCCATAGCCATCTTAGTCAATTCATCAGCAGGTGGCGCTCATTGAAAACATGAGCAGCTCCCTTGACACAAGTGTCCAGTGCTTGTCATCTTTGTCTCATGACACAATTAAAAAGTTGATTAGCAGTTTGTGGTACAAGGAGCTCCTGCATCAAGTATATTTATGAGCATGCCTGTCTTCAGGCATGGTATTTGCTATGGGCAAAACATGACTATTTATACATATTTAAAAACAGTGTAACACTTAAGTTCCAATCAAGGTTGCCATTCTTCTGAAAGGCCCTACTCCAGGTATGTTCTTCATTTTGCCACACTGAAGTCACAAGTGAATGTGCACAATAAATAGTTGTCTTTATATGGAGCATTGTACTCATGATGACATGAAAGCCCTACCTGGCATTGTTACTTTGCCTTTTGAGGTGAAATCCTTCAAAGCCCCCGGGCCTGTGGAAAATACGGCCCAGACTGCAGAATCCTTTATAAACGCATTCTATGAACACCTTCAGGAATGCATGGATCATGCAATCCCAAATAAAACCAAGACCCAATCCTCCAAAGGCAGACGTCCTGTCTGGTGGACCCCAACCATAAACAAACTATACAATAGAAGGAGGAAGCTACTACATGATAGAGCAAAATCCCAAAAAGGGAAGGCATCTCTGATCAGTATTAGCAAAAAACTATGGGCACTCATAAAATCGTCTAAGGCCAGCTTCGAGAGAAAAATTGCACAGGACACTAAGGATAATCACAAGACTTTCTTTAGTTATGTTAGGAACCTGGGTGGGAATTCCCAGATATGCTCAGAATTAGTCCAAAATGACAAAAAATACACCGAGCCCACAGACATTGCCAACATCCTAGCTGACAGGTTTAGTGCAAACTTCTCCCCCCCTCCCCACCAAAAGGGCAAATATCTATCCCAACAGAGTTCTTCTCCCCCTGACATCTCAGATGCTCAGGTAAGAGCCGCCTCTCCAAAGCAAAAACACAGCATCAATGGGACCAGATGGTGTCCCGGCTCGTCCTACATGAACTCCAAGAAGAGCTAAACCCAAACATAAAACTACTGTTCAATCTTAGCCTTACTACAGGATATGTACCCAAAGAGTGGTGTACAGCAACAGTGGTCCCTCTCCACAAAGGTGGTGCCTCAACAGATCCTGGAAACTATCGCCCCATAAGCCTGACTAGCTTGGTCTGCAAAGCTATGGAAAGGATCATCATGGACCTCATAAATAAAGATACTGGGGACCTACAGACACTGGATCCTACCCAGTTTGGCTTTGTTAAGGGCAGATGCTGCCTCTTAAACCTGGTCGATTTCTTTGAAACAGTCACCAAGGCCATTGACGAGGGGAAGGTGGTCCACACAGCCTACCTGGACCTCGCAAAAGCCTTCGATACAATACCCCACTCGGGCATTATAGATAAGCTCACCAGCTTAAATATAAACCCCTATGTCACTAGATGGGTTGCAAACTGGCTCAAGGACAGAACCCACATGGTTAGAATTGCTGGAGCCATGTCAGACTCCAAACCAGTTACAAGTGGTGTCCCACAAGGCTCAGTCCTGGGACCTCTCTTGTTCGGTATATATTTCTCGGGAGTACAGGCCAACACGGAAGGACTGTGGCTGACCAAGTTCGCAGATGACTGCAAACTGGGCGCCATAATCAACTCTCCAGCCGACACAAGCATCCTCCAAAAGGGCCTCATAGAAACAGACAACTGGTGCCAGAGCCATGGCCTCAAGCTAAACGCCAAAAAGTGTATAGTCATCCCCTTTGGCAAAAACAAAGTGCCCACAAATTACCACATAGGTGGTAATCCATTAAGTACAGAATAAGTCATTAGGGACCTGGGGACCCAAGTTGATAGCAATCTCTCATTTGACAACCACGTGGCCAAAGTGGTTAGAAAAACATTTTATATAGCCCACCTAATCATGAAGTGATTCACATCTAGATCAGGGAGGTCATCGTGCCTCTTTACTCATCCCTCATCAGGCCCATAATTGAGTACAATGCCCCTTTTGGGATGTACCTTACCAGACACCTGCAGCAACTGGAAAGACCCCAAAAGTACCTCACCAAGAGGATCAAAGGGCTGAAACAGATGCCATATGCTGCCCGGTTAAAGAAACTCCAGCTCTACTCAGTGGCATACCGCCTGCTCAGAGGCGATCTGTGCCTGACGTATAAAGCCATGTCCAACCCAGAATTAATGGACATGCTGCACCTCAGAAAATCCAAATCCCATCGAGCTACACGCTCGAGAGACTTGAACCTCAGCACTGAAATAAATAGGACATGCTGGAGGGACAGATTCATAACCCAGAGGCTCCCTTCACTCTGGAATAAAATCCCAGTCCAGGTTAGGCAGAGTCCCACATTGACTCTCTTCAAGAGGAATCTTGATGAGTGGATGGGAGATCGTAGGTTTACCCCGGCTATCACTTCTGTGTCACTGTTAGACAGAGGCACAGTATACTAACCTCAAAAAAAGGCATAGCAAAATTAATTTAAAATGGGTGGCGAAAGCCAAACACACTCTGGCTAGGCTTATAAATGCCCTAGGGCAGATAGCCTAGTATGAACCTATGAACCTATGAACCTATGAACATGTTGAAAAACGTTAAGAATCACGGAGTCACAAAGAGCTATGTTATCTGGAACTTGATACTCTTGATAGGGTCACCACTGACATAGTAGTTTGACAGGGCCAGACACGTAGCATTCAAAAAGTTGCTGTCCATGATAGTTTTGTTACAGAATCAGAGGTCCACAGACAAACCAAAGATATGAGAATCAGCAGCTGGAGTCATGCTAGAGGGTGGTGCTTTCCATCGACCAACTAGTAGTCAATATCATACACAGCAGAGGAGAATGTCAAATTGGTAAAACTATTTCTGTTCTCAGGACGTGTATGTGTGTGCGTGTGTGTGTGTGTGTGTGTGTGTGTGTGTGTGTGTGTGTGTGTGTGTGTGTGTGTGTGTGTGTGTGTGTGTGTGTGTGTGTGCGTGTGTGTGTGTGTGTTTGTGTTCTCAGGACATGTAAGATGAAGAACAGCAGTTCAATAGCAAGAAACTATGACTGGCTTGACTTTGCTAGCAGACTTACCTCGTTGTTAGTGAAGGAGCAGGTGTATATGCATGAATTTGAAAACTGCCATCAAGATTCAGATTGCCGTACCTCTCTGAACAGCACTGGTTTTGGAATGGACCCTTTCAATAGTAGGCGGTCACCATTTGTCTCTGGATCTGGCTCTGGGAAGATGTGATGATACTTACCCAGTGTTATCCATTTGGAGTTTTCATCAGCAGATGAAAAGACCACCTAAATGTTACAGTGTTCTGTAAAAATGACAATTCTGCTTTGCTGGTGCACTTGTGCCTAATAGCTGTTCAGTGTATTCAGCTTTCAAAATAACATGAAAAATAAAATAAGCAAAGCTAGTGGAAAATATCACTTCACAGTGCTATACTTCAGCTTAATTCTGAAGAAGATCCTTTTTCTAAATTAAAATCTCAATTTTTATTTGCATTCCAGTTTTAGACCCAGATTGTCTTGGCTCTATGCTTCTTGCTAACTAATCGCTTTGACTTCTGTTGTTACATTTCATGTTTATATATAATATATCAGGTAGTGCTACTAAACTGAAGGGTCCTACAAATGCACATCTAAGGACAAACATTCTTGATTTAGCAGACCTACTGTAATCTTTTATTGAATATTCATGCAATGTGTATTATTCTGAGGTACTGGAGCAGCAAACCAGAATCACCACCAAGAAAACTGGCTTGCAAGCATTTTGTTCATTCTCTAGTAATAGATTCTGTAGCTTTTTCAAGGGCAGACAACTGACAGACAGCAGCTGTGGCCATTTTCTGAGCAACAGCAACCGAGTTTGCAAGAGAGCTGTTCATTCTGAAAAGTAGCAAGGTTGTTCCTTTGGAGTAACACCGTGCCCGAGCAGCCATCTTAATATTTTAGGGACTAAATCCATCTGAGCTGTACTGAAAACAGAATAAGTAGTTCTTGTTTGCTACCGTGGTGTGGCAGGCAATGGATCTGTATCTTCATTGCTGAGTGGGATGTGATGTGCTGTTCAGGGTTATAAACAGGCAAATAGCTGATACCTTTTGTGTTTATATATTGCTACTGCATAAAACAGAAGGACAGCAATGAGTCCTGAGGGACTGCATTCCGATGTGAATGCAAATTTCTTTGTTTGCTCTGATGCTGAGGCCTGACTTATACACAGATCTTTACTGAATCTAGAGGTTACATTTTTTGTACAATCAAAATCAAAATCAGTATTTCCTTTTCAGTGGCTTTTCCAGATATTTGCTCCAAACAAATAAGAGGAATATGAAACGCAGTGAAATTAATTGTTTTATCATACAGTAAAGTTGCGTATGTATCAGAACACGCTGGATATAGCTGAAGCAACAATGAAAATACCCCAAAAAGAGGGACAAACAACACAAAATTCTGAAGCTACATGCCTTTACACTCAACATTATTTGAATGCCTAGATACTTGAAAACTGTGGAGCTGTATTATCAGTTTCTGAAGCAGCCAAACTGCACAGAAGTTTTAAAAATGTTGACTCAGCAAAATTAGGTAATTATTCTTAGACATCTACATGTTAAATATGGAACTACCTATCTAAAGAGTAATGTAATACAAATCTGCTTTTAAGAAATGTTATAAGGAGGTAGGCATTTAATGTTATTTTTCCTCTGCTCCACCTTACTCAAGTGCTAACTCCCAAGCCCAACCCTACTTGTTACTTTACGAAAAAAACTTTCCTTAGTGGTAACACTTACACGACATTCAGATGCACTTCTCATACATAATATACACACACAACACTAACGCTATCCCTTGTATAGCTCTTACCCCAGCTGTAATCCACAGCACTCTTATACAAACTCTCACCCCCCCCCATATGGCCAAAACTTTGGAATATCCGAATGTCTCTGCATTAACACAGACAGACACACACACCACACACACACACACACACACACACACACACACACACACACACACACACACACACACACACACACACACACACACACACACATCCACTTACCATTATTCAAAGCATATACTCTATACCAACTCAACCTTCGACATTCTGACGTTCGATAAACTCAATACATATTAAAGAGCTCTGCTAATATTAAAAGCAGCAGTCCATAAAGAGAACTTTTCTCAAATACAGAAATACACACATACACATACATATATACATAATTCATATCTTCCAACTGACCGGATTTTTGCAGAATATCCAGATTTTTGCCTCGTATTTTTAGTCTGTACCTCATTTTCTTTAAAATCACTGTGATGATCTGAAGATTGAAGTCACTAAATAATGACATGCATTTGAGATTCATACTTCATATCCTTCAGAAAATGCATGTTGATGCAATTTTGTTAATATAACAACTTTCCAAGTTTATAAGATCAATATTTAAAATCAGACCTTATTTTTGGACCTTTGTCCCCTCATTACATTAGACATTGGGGGGTAAATGTTTTGAACTATATACATGCATACTTGCAATTGCAATATATTACTCTTATCCAAACATGATATTTACTTAAAATATGTGGGGCGCTACACCCCCCACATCCCCCAGTGTGGGAGGTGGTGCCCCCACACTCTCCCCTACTATACATACTAACTCCAGGGTCGCACTACAGTGGGGACAAGGCCATATACAACTTTCGGTGAAATGTGTTTTGGTGAATTGTGTTTTCGGTGAAGTGTGCTTTCGATGATTTGTGTTCAGTCATTTGAGTTTTGGTGAAATGTGCTTTTGGTGATATGTCCTAGACCCACATATACATATATATATATATATATATATATATATATATATATGCGTGTGTGTGTGTGTGTGTGTGTATGTACATGTGTACTGAACTCATATTATGTAAGTGCAGGTGGAATTGTTTTTGTGTTTTCTAATCTCATCAGTTATGAAGGACTGGCTTCATTCTTTAGAGGTCTGTATGCTTAATTCAGCGGTATACATTAGTTCAGGACAGGTCAAGCTGCACAGAAGAAAATCTCTCCACAGAGTAAAGTTTAATTTATTTCAAAGTACAACGAGGTTAGTAAGTGCTTCATAGGTCACAGAAAGTGCCCTAGTTCCAAACCCTCAAATGAGTTTAGCATGCATTAATGATTTTATCACCTTCATCAGCATTCTGTTCAAGAAGAAACATTTTCAAACTACGTGTGAACATCAGACCTGCATCATAAGTTGCAGCCACCCATCAGAACAGAGTATGACACTTTGAATTAGGACCTATTGGGAAAGTGTCAGTGGAAAGAACATTATAAGAACCTACACTGCAGGAGTGTGTGTGTTTGTGTGTGTGTATTGCACTGTGGCAGGATAGTTTGTTGTTATTACGCATAAATGCAGCAGTATTTTGAAAGTTGCTTTAAATTACACTGCAAATTGTGTATAGTTCCTAAATATTATTTCTTGCATTACATATGAAATTATAATGTAGCACAGTAACAGCAATGCCAAGTACAGTTACGATATATACATGGCATTTGGCACAAAGAGTAAACCTGTGAGCTATAGCTTTAATGGTAAAGGGTTTGATTCCTTCAACCCTCACATCCTGAGTGACTTTGAGCAAATCAATTAACCAGACAGCGCTTGTGGGCAACTAGGAATTTGGGCTCGGCTCCTCAATGCTTCCTTGAATTGCAAGACTAGCAACTACCTGTGTGCCTAATAAATATCTCTGTAGCTGTTACAGAATAAGAATAAAAGTGTGGAAAATAATGTCAAGTGAATAAGCACAGTTAACACTTAGTAACATTCTGCTCGACAGAACCCCTGCACCATCACCTGAAGTTACAAACAGGCGTCTGTTTCCGCATCACTGTAAATTCATGTATCTATAAAGTCGGTTTGGTATCAACATTTTCAGGTGAGGTCCTTGTTAATGTTGTTGCTGCCAACTCTGATTTATTTTATTTATTGTTTATTTTTGTTTCAGTTAGATTATCAGGTTAAGTGGACTATTGACAGACCCTTTTTAGACACAACCCAGGCATCACATCGCAAGACACAGACAGACAATTATACAGAGAGGTGCACACTGCATGTGCCATTTACATCTGCCAATGACACCTTTTATTATCTGCAGGATTTTTATTGTGTTTAAACATCAACATTTGCTTTTACAGACAGAATACTGTATGAAATTTCAGAAGATCTGGCTTCATTCTTTAGAGGTCTGTATGGAAAGCACCACCCTCTAGCATGACTCCAGCTGCTGATTCTCATATCTTTGGTTTGTCTGTGGTCTTCTGATTCTGTAACAAAACTATCATGGACAGCAACTTTTTGAATGCTATGTGTCTGGCCCTGTCAAACTAGAAAGCATGTAATCTATTTACCGCACTGAATGTCTTTATTAAGTCAATTGAAAAGGCTGTTTGAATTTCCAACAATAGTACCACATATTTTTGTGCAGTAACTTTGGTGTATTAATCCCACTGGGATTATCTTAATTAATATTCTTATGCAATCCTAAATGTGCAATAATGATTACAGCAATCCTACATGTGCAGCAATGACTACTGCAAAAAGTTCCCCCTTTCTGTGAATCGTTATGTATAGTTAGTTAAGAGTCTATGTCAATAATGCGTGTCATGTCTGTGATAGGAGATGTAATACAGATCATCCAGGGAAGTAAATATTGGGGAAGAAATAGCCAGGGAATTTTTATGGCTAGGCTTTTATAGGCCCTAGGGCCGATAGCCTAGTACCAACCTATGAACCTATGAACCTCCACTTTGAAAATAGTAATGAAATGTCATTCAGTAATGCACAAGTTGTATATTCTGAATGACAATAAAGTTTACTTTGAGTTTGACTGTTGCAAAATGTGTCTTTTCAAAGAACAGCAGACAATAAAATAAACAGACTATGATATGAATAGATTAAGATCAGGGCAGCATTTTGTAGAAGACTTCAAAAGGTGACAGTGTAAAATTTCATAACTGTAATAACCTTGAATAAAAGACACTTTCTAAGAAAGTGGCAATTTGACCAAAACAAAAGACACTAAGGAAACCCGATACTCTTTTTTTATCAAGCTTCCAAACAGAAACTGATGTTTTTATCTTAACTATATCAACATGTTTAAATCAGTCAGAATTTCAAACTTACTCTGTTAAAGGATAGACATGCTACTTGAAGAGATAGAAAATACCTAAAACTCATTTTACCTTAATTATTTTCCCCTTCTGCAACTACTGATGTGTTTAGGAAATAAAAAAAAGAAACATAATACAACAAACAAAAGCATGCAAATTTGTCTTAATAGCATTCTTTCTAATACTGTTTGAATGTTGTAAAGGGATTAATTTCCCATTACAGACACTGTACTGTACTATAGTGCTGTGGGGTTTTGTACTCCCCAGTGAGTCATTTTTTCAGGAAGACATTAAATTACAACCCCATCTGCCGTGAGTCGGAGGTATCTCAGACAGATGTAGAAGATTCCTTTGCGCTTATTGAACAGAGTAGGAGGAGTTACCCTGGTCTCCTGGCCAAATTTCCCCTAGTCGATGGAAATGTCACCTTGATTCTCCCATGAAAACAGATCATTAGTTTCGGTGGAACAATCTGATTAAAAAAAATAAATGAATATAAAACAAGGGATGAGAGAGAGAGAGAAAGTACATATAGAGATGAAAACTGAAAGATGGGAATAAAGAAACAGATGAAATGTAGGCAGTATATACGGTTCTTAACTGGGTACACAGTTGATATGATAAAGTATGTTACCCATCTCTTTGATCAATGCTGCAATGAAGAAGCCGTATTTGCTACCAATGTGACAGACACATCTTACCACTGTGTAACATTAAAGCTATGTCTCTCAACCTGCAGACACTGAAAATAGGAATAATAGCCACTGAAAACTAGGAACATCAAGATAAAAATCTGGGCATCTAATTAGCATAAAAGTTGAACCCCCAACTAGTACATAACTCTTCCAGTTTCCAGTAAGAATATGGGATACTATTCAGAAGCACATTAAAAACATGAGTTCCAAAATGATGAAAAACATAAGCACATTGTCAAAGAGACAATGTAAAAGCTGTAGACTTTAACAAACTGTATTGCAAAATACTATCACATAAGGTGATGTATTTTTGCTTCAGATTGTTATCACTAGTGTAGTGCTCATGTAGTGTGACTTTCTGCATCCCACACAGCTTCAAAACTCACATGTGATGAGAGCTGGACTCAGAAGATTGTGTGAAGGGGTAAATCAAGACCAAAAATAGAGTCATACTTCCAAAAATAGGGACATCCTGCACAGGGGTAAATCAAGCCTGAAAATATGATTATTATTTCAAAATACTGAGAGTTGAGAGGTCTGACTTAAGCAGTTACACTGGCAAAAAATGCCTCATTGCCTGACTCTATCTCAATTATTTACCACACATAATCTGATTCACAAACCTGGCAACCGCCTACTCCAACTCATATCTTTCAACAGTACTCTTCAAATATGTCTACTCAGTAAAAATACTCAAAATAACTACATCAAATCAAACAAATCTGCTAGTGGCTTTATGTATTCCTGCTACATTTGTAAAATCTGGAAATCTACCCCCCTTTCTCTTAAACGAGTACTTCTGCTGAAATCTTTCAAATCTCAATAAAAATGACTAATGAAGCTACTGCTCTGTTCCTGCTCATCTCCTGACTACATAAATATTCCAATCCATTCCCACAGTGTACTTTAAGCTATACTACCATCAGCTTACCTAAGAACACTATATGGACATATTATACCTACAACCTGTGCCCTTGCCATCCTTTCTTCTTAAATCACTAATACCCCTCTTCCTTCTCCTTATCTATGTTTCTCCTTATATCCCCCCTTATTTTTATTATACTTTCTTATCCCCCTTCCAAATCTTCTAGCTCACTACCTTGCTTTTTCACTCCCTCTTCTTTTTACATCCCCTCTCACATCACATCTGCACTGGGACCTCACAGCTAGACTTCACTTCAATAATCCTTAATGTTCTTACCCAACCTTCCTCTTACTCGGCTTATCTACTAATCATCTATTTCAACCTCTGCCACACCCCATGCTTGATCCAACTGCTTTCTGTGTTGACACTTTTACCTGTTTTCCTGGAGTTGCCTCTCAAGCCTGTCTTTTCACCTTGCTTCTTCTACATAATGCAACTATCACTTCTACTAACATATTACTTAAGTATGTTTTTGTTTATCAAACCTTTTGCAAAGGAATTCCTAATATTTTTCTTTCATTTTCCTAGTTTTGAATCATTGATGTACACATGTATTAGGGTTTTCTGCATTACTTACAAACATTTTTATGTTTTGATATGTACTGTGGTCGTTTCTAAAACAATGTTTTTGTTTTACTATGTGTTCTATTTACATGCATTCTACTAAATTGCTTAAAGTTGTTGTAATTTTGCTTATCTCCTTTATGTACTTCTTGTACATGTATTATAGTTGGAACTTTTCTCCCTGGGCCCCTGCTGAAATGGAAAATCCCAGTAAACAAATGGTAATAAACAATAATGTTTTTCTCCACTGCACTTGAAAGCCATATTCATTTGCTTTTCAGTCCTGGCTATTGCCCATTGAGGATAAGTGCTATCCATGGAAGGTGGTTTGTGATGTCACTGACTTCCTAGCAATGAAAGAATATTTATGTAAACATGACCCCTACAAAGGGTGAAAGGCAGATAACCCAAATCATCAAGGTGACCACAATTTGCAGCATGCTGCTCTACACTCATGATGAGAGCTCCCACAAAAGGAGCTTTGTGGTTGAATGCCCTCCCCTAGGATTGCCACTTGCTGTCCTCCCCTCCTCTGCGGGACTGTGGCATTAGACAGCCATTGACCACCCCAGAACACCAAAGATGGGTGCACCTGTTCTTCTGTGTCAGTTCTGTCAAGCGCTTGACAGACTAATTGAGCTGTGGTCACTTGGACCATAGTCAGGGATTTCTCTCTCTTCCCCACTAAAACTGGCTTGCTGCATGAATAGTTGTCTATAAATTAAACACATTTTGCAGTTTATTGTTTTTGGTCTTTATGTTTGGACTGAAATTTAGGATAATTATTGAGATTTCTGATGCTGGTTGGAATGAACTCCCAGGTTTTTGAAGCCTCATTCTCAGGAGAAGTAGTTAGTACATTGTCTTTTTGTGTGGAAGGTGGGAACTGAAGGTGTGCTTTTGGGGTGTGACCAGAGTTTTTACGTTCTCTCTCTTATCCTCTTATTTGAACTCACACTGGGGAGGGAATTATAGCCTATACTAGTATCAGTAGTTCAACAAGTAGGACACTTCCCTTTAATGCTGGTAGTTCAGAAAAATGTGGGTTCTAATCTCACAGCAGGTACTTGGACTTATTCTTGCAACACTAACCCTGCAGTGCAGCGTAACTGAAATGCTGCACTCTTTGGTGTTGTTGTCCTATGGATAAGACAATAAACCAAGATCCAGTCTGCCTGGGCTGTTGGTAGCTCAGACGGATATATAAGAACCTGACGGACTTAATGAAAAGAGTAGGATAATTTTCTCTGTGCCCTGGTCAAATATCCTCTAGGCAGTAGAAAAATTCCCTTGAGTCTCTCTTGAAGAGAGGTTGCTGAGAGAGATTAATCCATTCAACAAATCATAAATAAATAAACAGTGTATCTCATGAAATTTATGCAAAGGAGTTTTTTGTGTATTAAGGCCTAGGCTCGGAAGATATGATAAGGTGATGAAATCAGCATGGAATAAAATGTAGAGAAAAGGTCTGGTAATACAATAGGTATACAATTGTTTCTAGGTTTCACAACAAATCATGAAAGTTTGTTTAATTATTTATATTTGTTTACTGGGTTAGTACACTGATCAATATTGACCAATTTCAGGATTAGTTTTATGATTTCTTTGGAATTATTTGTTGCAAAGCATATAAATGTAATTTTGCAGACAGAATCTCTAATCTGTGCCTTTTGCAGGTGTGGTCATTATGTCATTGATTAGCTTATCCTGCCCCTTTCCCCCCGGGTATGTTAAAGACTGAAGTTCAGTAATGCTGCAGATTTCCATCTTTAAATGTGTGTTTTTTTTTTGCATGACCTCGCGTCCAACCTCATTAAGGACGAGGAGGAAGATGACTCCTGTCAGCTTGGTATTGACATTTTATGTTTTTGTAATGTGCATTGATCAGGTCTCCTCAAACCATATGCATCCAGGCTATCTATATCGCTATTAAAGCAGTAGTGCATTTATTTCCAAGGTTATGTGTCTATATGTTTTTGCATAATTATTTGACTCTTATTTTATCTTAAAAATAGAAGCCACATTCACAGAGGTACTATTGTCTCTAAATCATCTTGTCTGAATATTAATTCTCAAGAGTTTGCAATATAACAGGGCAGTTACTTTAACGGTCTATGACACCATCTCATCTACAGTTAACCACAACTGTAATCTCACCTCCCTGTCACAGCCCATCACCATGCAAATTAGAATTCTCACCTAAATCTAAACGTAAAGAGTATTTCTAAGGGACTGTGCTAATCACTGAGCATATTCCTCCTCATATGAACTGTCCCATAAAAGGCTGTACTAATACGCAGCATTCATCAACTCATCTAATCAGAGGCCTCTGTCTGGTGGTGCATTATGTTTAATGCATGCATTTGGTATGGTATGCTACACTGTTTTAGTTTAATCCATGACTTTTCCTTTTTATTCCAAATATTTTACCATCGGATTTTGATATATGGAGAGCACTAAGGTTTGTTGTGGCTTCTCATTGTGCTCTACAAAGTATTTAAATGGATGTTTGCACATTTACAGAAAATCTCCAAAGGTTCTGAATCAGCAGGAGCAATTTACACCAGTGATATTACTGAACAAATGATGGCACTTTCAGTTGAACATGTGCATGCATGTTTTGAGGGGCTTCTAATGAAATGAGTGGACTTTCAATTAGATGGTTGCATTTGTAGGTCAGTGGATATGTGCAATATTCTTTTATTTCTCCATAGTCAGTACTTCTCATACATTTTAGAATAAGGTTGTGTCAGTCATTGGTTTGCTGTCCCAGCTAAGGTGGTAGATAAACGCACATGTTTTTATAAAAAGTGTAACACTGACATTTCAACTTAGTATGTGGGTAGTAGACAAGGAAGCTTTTCTGACACACTTCCTCAATTTTTTTTTTATTTGATCAGAATGGCACTGTTTGAAACAGAATAATTTATTAACTTATTCACTCCAATGGAGCTCAGGAAGTTTGCACTGCAGACTAGAACAAATAGAAAAACATCTTATTTTATTGTATGGGATAATTTACAAAATTTGTTAAAAAAAATTTAATTTCAATAGCATGGTATTTTAGTTTAATTAATTGATCTGATTGTAGTGGATGTCTTTGTAAATACTTTAGTTGTTTTGTTGAATATTATAATAATACCTATTTTTAATTACTTGTATAAAAATGGTTATGATATTTCTCTTATATGTTAAAACAATAAACCTGTTTTGAAAAAAGGAAGTTTGCACTGCAACTTCCAATGAGTGGAGCTTAAGTCTTTTGAAAGAATCAAATTATGTCTTCACATTTCAAACAAATGTTCATATCTCTGGAACCACAGTGGTTATGAAAGAAGTATAAATGCCAAACTCTTCAGCACAAACTATTTTTTTATAGTCGCAGTATTCTTTAGATTCTAAGTCTTAAACTGTATTTTACAAGTCACAGTAAACACAGTAACTATTACAGTTGTATTATTTTGTAAACAATATCTCAGCAACCACTCAAGTTACTCACATACTGTCAGCAGCATTTTATTCATCTACCTGGGAGCTTTTATAGGAGGCTAAGTAGTCCTGTCTGTGTTATTTGTTTGTTGAGATATTTAGAACAATGTGAAAATTATATCAAAATAAATTAATATCATAAAAACAACTGTTAATATATGTTTACCTGCACTAGACAGAGGTTAAATATTAATGCAGCTGAGTTTGCCATTGTGTAAGCTTTAAGATGAAATCTTTTAAAACCTTGTTCATAGCATGGCTTTGGAATTATTGATGCAAATATGAGCAAGTAATATTTGACGCCTAGAGGCATCAGTAGGAGTTAACTGCAGATGCAGCTGGAGGCATCACTCGGATATCATGAGTTAAAGCAGGGTTTTTGTGTGTTTTGTGCTTTTATTTTATGTATTATTAACCAGGTAATCTGCTGAATATGTGTCACTCCTTATTTTTATTACACTCACTTATTCCTCATCAAAATCTTGTACCTCACTAATTGCTTTCTCCCCCCTCCCCCTTTTTTTTCATCCCTTCTCATATCACATCTGCACTGGCACATTACAGCCACTCTTCACTTCAATAATCGTTCATCTTCTTACTCAACCTTCCTCTCACTCAGCGTATCTACTAATCATCTATTTCAACCTCTATCACACTCCATGCTTGATCCAATTGCTTTTTGTGTTGACACCTTTATATTCATGGAGAATCTGTGAGCACTGTCTGGTTAAGTGACTTCTTGAGAGTCACTCCATAGGCAAATGAAAGTGGAAAGCATCAAATCATGTTCCCTTGTGTACAAGAAGTAGCTCTCTAACAGCTCAGGGCCTTAATCCTCTACACTAACTGGCAGACGGTCTTATTAATTCTGTTCTCCGCCCTGCCAGCTCTATTAGTTGTGTAACCTGATAATCAGACTCAGGTCCTCCTCCCTGCCAGCTCTATTAGTTGTGTAACCTGCTAATCAGACTCATTTCCTCCTCCCTGCCAGCTCTATTCATTGTGTAACCTGCTAATCAGACTCCTGTAATATGGGGAGAATGTCCTCCCCCTGCCAGCTCTATTAGTTGTGTAACCTGCTAATCAGACTCAGATCCTCCTCCATGCCAACTCTATTAGTTGTGTAACCAGCTAATCAGACTCAGGTTCTCCACCCTGCCAGACTCAGGTCCTACTCCCTGCCAGCTCTGTTAGTTGTGAAATCTGCTAATGAGACTCAGGTCCTCCTACCCACCAACTTTATTAGTTGTGTAACCTGCTAATCAGACTCAGATCCTCCTCCCTGACAGCTCTATTAGTTGTGTAGCCTGCTAATAAGACTCAGGTAATATGGAGAGCATGTCCTCCCCTTGCCAGCTCTATTAGTTGGTTAACCTGCTAATCAAACTTAGGTAATATGGGGAGCAGAAGAATTCTTTTACATTTATAAATTGCTCCTGACTAATTTTTTAGAGTTTAAACATTTAAAGTACCTAGAACAGACTGTAATCTGCTACTAGAAGAGATATTTATGCCAAATATCTCATTCAGTCATGTTCTCCATACATTTCTTAATGTTCAAGAGAATATTTTGTTTTTTTGTGATATTTTAATATGTATCATACTTATTTGAAAAACAATATTGTGGACATTTTACCACTTCAGCATAAAGCCTGAATCACACAGATGCCATTATATAAAGAAACCACAAGGGAGCTATTTGTGCCATACCTTCGATGACCATAAATATGTCATCGTTAAATCTCCCATAAAATCTGACCACATCTTTAAATAAATCGTTGACAAAGACATATGCACTTTCCCAATAAGACATCACTAAATTAGCATAACTTGAGCCACAGGATGAACCCATGGCTACTCCTTTTTTCTGGATGTAAAATTGGTTTTCAAATAATATGAAATTATAAGATAAAATTATATCTAGAATTTCTTGTACTAAAGAAATTTCAGCTTCTGGAGCATTTTTTTGCCGCATTCTCGCTGTCACCCATTCTATTCCTTGCTGGTGAGGAATGTTGGTGTATAATTCCTTTACATCTATTGTCAAAAAATGATAATTCTCTTCATAATTAAAATTATTTAATCTATTTAAAAACACCCAAGAATCTTTGAGGATCCATTGTTCTTGTGTCACGTATTTCTTTAATATAAAGTCAACAAATTTGGCACATGCATAAGTAGATGAATTTTTTCCATCTACTATATGTCTGAGTGGCTGGTTCTGAAGATCTTTATGTATCTTCGGAACTCCGAACATGTATGGAACTTTAGGTGACAACATCATTAAATAGTTGAACGTATGCAGATCTATTCTTGCCTCTATAAACAATTAGTTCAAAAAACTTTTAATGAATTGATTAGCCCTATTGTATTCATTAAGTGATGCTAATTGATAAGCATCACTTGTTAAGATGTCTTTAACCCGGGCCTCATAATCTGGCAAATCCATAAAAACCAATCCCCCTCCCTTATCTGGGTTCATCACCCTTATATTGGCCATTGATAGTAATTCCAGGCTGCCCCTTTCCTCCTTATCCAGATTTTCTATGACTACTGAATCTATAAAGAATTTTAATGTCTGTCAATATTGTTAATCACTGTATCTCACTTTAAGAAAAGGACGATTCTCATGAGATACTGCTTGGCGCGAAGTTTATAAAAGGCTGTAATTAATGAATATTTTGTATTTCTGATGAAGTCCTACAATTGAGTAGGATGAAAAGCGTGGTTCATTTAACGTTTTAAATAAATCGGCAGTTTTTAACCTTGGCTCTTGGCTGTTTCAGTAGTAAATATTTACTTATATTCTATAACTTTTATTTGTGAATATCTTTAGCTGTATCTTTGAATGTTATGTTCTTACTGGGGTCTATATTACATTCTCGAAAGCCGACAATGTTGAATCTGACATTGTTGACACGTGAAGAGCGAAACTACAGAACATCGAAAAAGTAAATGGAAATCTCTGTAAGGGGAGTTTTCCATTTACTTCAATGTAGTGTGGTCTCGGAGTTGGTATATTTAAGTAGCAGGGGGTGCAGGGGGGCTTGCCACCCTGCCTACACCATTTAGTTTTTTTTTTTTTTTTGCTGTTTTTATTTTTTTTTGTGAAAAGGTCGACCTTTAGTGATTCAAACTGTTAAATATTCGATGTTCTAATATAGACCCATTCTTATTGGTACTTCTGTATTTACTATGTAATCTACTACTTTGATCATGTGTATTGTTTGTATGGAACATTTATCTTGTGTATGTTTTATGGAGCTTTTCTCCCCAGAACTCCATTGAAAATGGGTTCTTCTTGACCCAATGGACTATCCTGATAAACCAACTGCAAATAATAAATAAATAAATAAAATAAACTGAATGATAGTGTTTTATTTATATTAATATTTGAAGTTGAAATGCCTACTTCTGCAAATTCCAATACATACTTTCACATAAAAAATGCAGTGTGTCTCATTTCTTACTTTGACATGTACTTCAGAAGAAAATGTCAAAAATGCAATCCACTAACATTGCATACCATATACTTACCTCAAATGTAGACTTTCTGTCATTCTGCAGGATATAGGGATTCACTAGCTGCCCAGTTTCTACCCTAAAGAAGTTTTATAACCACAAAGCTTGCAGGGCTACACACAAAATGAAATTCGCAACTACTATGATTTCTTAGCTACTTATATTATTTTTTAACATCACGTCTTTTGCTTTTCTCATCACATATAAATGTAATCTAGCTACTACAACTACAAATATTATATGATTTCCCATTTATAATAGACTATCTTGCAAGTATCCAAGTGCAAGTGAAGTAATGTAACTGGATGCCAATCTCCCATGCCGTGCTATGTCCAAATAACTGTAAATCACTGACGTCACAACCACACCTGCAGAAGCATGGCTGGAGGGTATTACATTCACATGTAATCAAACTTTCAACAGTTGTACTTCTGATGTGTTACAGTGGAATGACCGAATACCTTTTGGGCAAAATTATTGCAGCCCACCAGTTACAAATCAATATTTATTTACTAAACTCAGACTAATAATTATTTTCATAAAATATAGTCAATACATCTCTTTACTCACAGTGCATTAGGAATGTCACAAAAATAATATTTCAGAACTAGAACACATTACTGCTAAACACTTTACAGAAAACTCACACAAATTCACCTTCTACCCCACAAAGCATCTGACACTGTACTTCAGGGGAATAGTCCAACAAAACATGAAGAACCTGTAACTTCTGAAAATAATAACTTATGAGCATGCATGCATTTTATCTCTGTTGTTTCCACTAGTAGAATCATTCCACTATCATGAATTTACCTTCACAGTACTACAAGCAAGCCAGGCATTTTCATTTAGACAAGCATGCATCCATGCAGACACACCATTTGTCACTCTCTATCAAGTGAGCCCGACCTTTCCTATCTAGCAAAATAGTTGTAATCTACAGAATGTATTTCTATTATTCATTTCCACATATTGCTGTAGTCCATCTACAATACAAGTCAACATCTGGCACTAATAATTTCTATGAGCATGCAAACTGCAGTCAGTCCATTGAAGGAACACACTGAGTCACATTTAATATGTTAACTTTAAAAGAATACCATTACACTTCACAGGTTGTAAGTAATGCCACTAAATAAAGCTGATAACTGAAGATTTAATCCAAAAGTTATTGGAGGGTGCTGAATTTTGAAGGAAGCAACAGTCACCCTCTAGTAAAACTAAATATTGCCGAGTGCAGCTTTTTGAAAGAGGCAAAGCTTCAGAGTGGAGATAACCCATAGCAGCTAATTCATGTAAAGGAGCACAGCAGTTTAGGTGTTCTAATTCTAACTATAAATTGTGTCTGCATGGACTGGTTGTTTGGAGCAGACAAAACTTTCATGAGCCCCTAGTGGTAAAATTAGTTTTAGCATTCATTAGTTAAATTCAGCTATTCTGATGGTTGAAAAACTCTGCATCAACTAGCGTGCGTGTGTGTGTGTGTCTGTCTGTATGATATGTGCATCTATGTATATGTGCAACACTATATATATGTGTGTGTGTGTGTGTGTGTGTGTGTGTGTGTGTGTGTGTGTGTGTGTAGATTAATACACAGATGTTAAAAAAATTATAAAAAAAGCAAAATTGCACAACAAGATAAGAGCCAAAGAAATGCTTTTGTACAATGCATAACCAGCAAAAGTAATAACTTTTTTGGCAAAAGTGTTGAATTCATGAAGAAAAGAGTAATGCCTACCCACAAACTAAAAGTGAACATTTGCATGAGATGTTGCCAAAATACAACTGACACAGGTGAATGGTACTGCAAATTAAGTTTCTACCCCCCACACACACCAAAAAAGCATCAGTATAGTTAACAAACTGATAAAGAAATAGAAAACAAAATGCCTTCAAAAAATTTACAATTGGGGAAACATAAGGCCCAAATATACAGAAAGAAAATTCCCCCAATGACTATGTGAACAGAAAAAAATCTGAACATTATCCAAACCTGTGCTGCTCAGACTTATTTTTTTATACACTTCTGTCAGTAACTGTATGAGTTTACAGTATCTTTTCTTTTGAAAATTTCCTCTGCTTAAAAACATAATAATAAACTTATTTTCCCAAAAATTCTTGCAAGCACTGTCTATTTTCTCATAAAGATGCTGTCTAGTTGTGGCTTCAAGTACATGTTATTTATTTATTTATTGATAAACTGGTTGTAGAGAACTGCCATTCTCTTTGCAGAAACTTCTTTTTCTGTCTTCTCCAGTACTGATCAGTAAATAAATTCCAACCCTAAAATGTTTCCTAAATAGCTCTCTCTCACTGCCCACCACATCAGTCTTTATTACTGTGAATTACACTGTCAGAGGCTCAACAGCCACAGGAGTAAACCAAACTCAGTGCAGCTCCCTAGACAGACCCAGGATCTTTCTACTTCAGACCATTAATACTACTACTTTCCTACTGTAGGAGATGGAAAACTAATCAACCACAACCAGCCAGCCAGCCAGCCAGCCAACCAGTTAACCAACAAACCAAACAGAAAAATAGTAATAATGCATAGCTGCATAAGAAAGTGTTGACTAGCTTCTTCTGCTTGTAAATCATCTTCTGCTTTCGCCAGTCTCATTGGCAATGGAGTGGTTGACCTATTTACATAATTTGCATGATGCACCAACTGCAAATGGGATAAGCATAATAATATATAAACATTAATAGTGGCCTTCCAGAAGAAACAGAAGTACTGATATCTTCGACGTTATCCTTTCCAACTTTCTGTCTGACATGTCAACTAACTGTAAATATTCAGTATTAAACTGTACAGTTTTCATAGAGCACTTCGATCCTACACAAGATCCATTAATTAAATACAGCTAATTAGGATTACTAATTAAAGTGTACTAGGCATTCTGATAAATTACAAAAGGCTAGGAGTGTAGCGTCTTCTGCCAAGTCAGTGTTCTTCTTGATTTCTCTGTTCCTTATGCTCCCTTTCTCTGTTTTCTCACATTGATGTCTATGCTTAGTGATGATTAGCTGTACCTTTATACACACATAAAAATAAGCTGAAAAAAGTGCCACATATGCCAGTCTATCAATCTGCATCCCCACGTACTACTGCAGTAGGCTTAAGCTGCAATGCTTTCCATCCCAAACTTTAGACACCGCTGCCAAGCAGCACAGTGCACTAACCTTCCGTGCATAGCTCCCGCCGCAGATACAAATCTAAAACAACAATATACAGCGCTAAGCCATGCCACTCAAACTTGGTAACTACTGTATGTGCTAAAGCTGATTGGGCCCATTAAGTACCACTTTCCCACACACAGTAAGTGAGCTTAGCCATGCTAAGTTTTTTACCTAGAGGAGGATGAAGTTGAGCCACCGGAGATAAATTTTCTCATCCTCGTTAACCACCTGTGCTGTCCTTCCTTCCTGTTTCCTGGGCTGGCTGGGAATGGATTTGGTTCTGGATTCCTCTGAGAGACATGAGTCCAAGATGCTGACTAGGCAAACTGGTCTCCTCTGATGCTGCACATGGTACTCTCACACACACAGTCTGCACTCTCTGCAGAGAATGTTGTTCTCAATGGCCAATGTTCAATGAATCAATGTACGAACTATGAACGTACTTAGAGCAGTTAAACAACACACAGCCAAATTCTGACTGGCTGGCAGTTGGCCTCATGAAGCTGACATCATCACGCACACCCCCATGCGATGACATCAGCAGCAACAACTTTGTGGGATAAATTTAAAAAAAAATGGGAAATTATCGGGAATTGTAGGGTATACTCAGGAATTCATGGCACTCCATTATTTTGCCCTCAAATCCAGTAAATCCTAAGGAATTTGATATGGCTGAGAGGTATGCCCGGTATGCAACCTATACTGGATGTTCATTCATATTATGATTTGTTTTTGACACACAAACCTGATGAAGTATTTATTTGATACAAAAGCGATCTTTGTTAAAAGTGTCTTAGTTTATATTAGTAATGTAGATCTATTTGTTAGTCAGTCATTTTGTTAGTTAGTTTCTTAAGTAATAAAATTTTGGATTAGTTTGTTAGCCCATATAAAGAGTTGATAAGCTGAGCTTATATTTTAATTTGTCTCTAGCTTGTTAGTTTCCGTTTTTAGGTAGCACAGTCTCAAGATTACATTATGGTGGTAAGGAGGGAGGGGACTTGGCTAAAGGAATGATTTTAATGCTTGTATTGCTCTTAACAGAACCACTCTCTGTAACCACTCCATTGCTCCAAACAACACGATTATATATAAACAAGGAATGTTTTTGATGCTTTTTGTTATAATAAACTAGGATCACTTGTTTGTGTGTTTAAATAAAGGATATTCCATTTTTAACTCAACTGTGGATTACCTACTATTTTCTATTTGATTATTTTGTAGCATGTATTTTTCAGTTTGATTTTTATTAAGTGAACTAGGTGATAACATAATTCAGGAAGTGAGCATCCCACCTTCCACACTGCAATATTTCTTCTTGTTTTTTATTTTTCTTCCTATTCCCCTTCTTTTACATTTTTTTTTTACTGTTTGCTCTTGATATTCCATCTAAAAGTCTCCCTTTTTTTAAACAATCTGCATTCAGGCACACACCTTCTTCCTGTTTATACTTTCTCCCCACACTTGTTATATTGTACCTTGTCACAATCATTAATTAAATGAGAAAAGTCCCTATAAAAGACACATGATTTAGGCTGGCCAGCATATATTAATATCTCTCTATAAAGAGTCACAAAAATAACACTTGGCAAGTTTTTCACTATGTGTTTTTTTTCAGATGTCAAGATTCCAATCTCCACCTTCCATTACATAAGATTCTCTCATCTCTGACTTTCACAATATTATCAACAGTTTTACACAGACCTTGCATGCATTTTTTAACATCATCTTCTTCTAGTTCATCAGTTCTGAACTAAAAATTGACTTTCTTTTTCTGACATTTATGCAGACTTCTTAACCTCTTAGAGCAAAAAATCTGGACAAAACCTAAAATGATGGGGAACGAATAGGGACAGATTTTACATACTGCTCTTACAAACATAGAAAGTTGATAGAATAATAGGTTTTGCATTAGCATGACTTTTCCTGAAGGATGTAGAGTCTTAAACTCAAATGTTTGCCATTATTTAATTACTTCAATCCTCAGCTATTTGTTAGGAAAGTACAGATTTTAGGAGGAACACAACAAAAATATGAGGCAAAATCTGGACATTCTGCAAAAATCTGTACAATTGAGAGGTATGCATTTAAGTTATTACCAGAAAATAAATAAACATTCCATGGCCAAATGTCCTTCTTTTTGTTACATAGTTCCACAAATTTCATCAGCAGTCCAAGAGTCCATCAGTTTCAAATGTTAATTTATAAAAAGTCTCTGTCCCAATATGTATAAAAAGTAAATTTCCTGAGCTTTAAAATGGTTACCAAATTGTCCCATACATAATATTTGTCTATTATGCTCTGAAAACAAACAACTCCTAAGCGTCTGTATTCTAAACAAAAGAGCTGGACAGTGCCTATACTCTCATGCTACCGCCAAGCTCTAGAACTCTCTGCCAACATACATTACTTCCACCAAATGCAAAAACTTCAAACACACCCTAAATAAACATTTCCTTTGTAATCAGACCTGCCCCTGCTCCTTCCATAACAGGTGAATTCCATCCACTCTCTAGGGCCTTTCCTTTCTATATCTGGAGATCTCTAGACCATGAATTTCATCCACTAACCATTACTATGTAGAACTAACTTTATGTATTCTACCCCTTAACTATTCACATCCTATACTACAATTCTTTTAAGCATATGCTTGTTTCTAATATTCTGACCCCCTGCCTAACCCTCACTCTTCACCTTAATCCTACCTGATTAAAAAATAAAGTTGTAATCTACCACATTACTTTTACTTAGTATTGCTTATCTTGTACATGTTTTATTATTGCATGTTCCTCTCTGTACTTATTTAGTATTCATTACTTATTTAATGTGTGCTTTAATACTTGCTATTGTCTTGTTCATGTATAATGTCTTAACTTTCATGTATCATTTGGAGCTTTTCCGCCGGGCCCTCCTCTGAAAATG
Organism: Protopterus annectens; assembly: GCF_019279795.1. Taxonomy (NCBI): domain Eukaryota; kingdom Metazoa; phylum Chordata; order Ceratodontiformes; family Protopteridae; genus Protopterus; species Protopterus annectens. The sequence goes on from NC_056726.1 coordinate 1,370,872,903, forward strand.
GGTTCTTGACCCAGTTGGACTTTCCTGGTAACCAGATATTAAATAAATAAATAAATACAGCGTTATTTATTGTTCTTATTCTCACAGTTAGTTTTCTCTACTTTCACCCCAAAGGCCCTTTCACCTTCCCCAATTGTTGTCCCGCGCCTCACATCTCCATAGATCAAGTGTTAAAGGCCCTTTCCAGGGCAAACAACACAGCTTCCAAGGGACCTGATAGTATTCCAGGCTGTGTTCTGAACCATCTCCAGCAAGAACTGGCTTCGGGATTGAGCACCCTATTCAACCACAGCCTAAGTACAGGCTTCAGTTCAGCAGAATGGAAAGCTGCCATTGTCATCCCTTTGCACAAAGGTGGTGCCATTACTGACCCTGGAAACTATCACCTCATTATCTTGACAAGTCTGATCTGTAAAGCCATGGAGCATTTTATTATAGATGTCCTAAACAAGGACATAGGCAATCTTCAAGCACTTGACCCCACTCAGTTCGGATTTGTCAAGGACAGATCGTGCCTGTTGAACCTGTTGACTTCCTTGAGATTGTCACCAAGACCCTGAATGAGAGAAAGTCAGTACGTACAGCTTACCTTGACTTGGCCAAGGCCTTTAACACAATCCCGCACTTGGGCATCATTGAAAACATAACACAATTTGGCATAAATCTCTATGTCATCAGGCAAGTGGCCAACTGGCAAACCGATAGGACCCTCAAGGTCAAAATTGGTGCCTCCACCTCTGATAGTAGACCTGTCACTAGTGAAGTTCCCCATGGATCTGTCCTGGGGCCCTTACTGTTTGGCATCTAAGTACTTCTCAGAGGTTCAGGCAAAGACAAAAAGCCTGTGGCTGACAAAATTTGAGGACTACTGTAAGTTGGGTGCTGTCATTGAATCCCCAAATGATGTTACCATACTGCAAGAGAGTCTCACAGCAACTAATGACTGGTGCCAAAGTCATGGCCTCAAGCTAAACACAAAAAAAATGTATCATCATACCATTCAGCAAAAACACGGCCCACACTGATTACCACATCAATGGCAACCCCCTAAGCACACAACCTGTGGTGAGAAAACTGGGTACTCAGGTTGATAACAGTCTCACATTTGACCATCATGTAGTGGCAGTGGTCAGAAAAGCCTTTTACTTGGTTCATCTCATAAGTAAAGGGATTCCATCCAGAAAAAAGGAGGTTATTACCTCTCGATATGCCTCCCTCATTAGACCAATAATTGAGTATAATGCCCTGTTTGGTTTTCACCTCTCCAAACATCTGCACTAACTGGAAATGAAACAGAAATACCTCCCACAAAAAATCCATGCCCTCCAACAACTGTCCTATATGGGCAGGCTTAAATCACTGTCAATCTACTTGATATTGTACAGATTGCTCAGAGGTGACCTGTATCTTGCCTACAAGGCAATTTCAGACCCTGGTCTACTAGAGATGCTCCATATCTAGAAATCTAACTCCTCACACATTACCCACTCAAAAGCCTGAATCTAATATGTGACATCAACAAAACCTGCTGGAGTCACAGGTTAGTCTCCCAGATGCTGCCCCGACTCTGGAATAGACTTCCCATGCACATCAAACAGAGTACCCTGCTGACCCTTTTCAAACACAACCTTGATGAGTGGATAGGAAACCACAAATTTGTCCCAGGGGTTCTACCTGTGTCCCTCATTGACAGGGGTGACAGGTGCTGACTGAGGTTTCTTTTTGGGAATAAACTCTTGGCTAGGCTTGTAAGGGCCCCAGGGCCATTAGCCTAGTACCCTCCTATGATCGTATAAATAAATAAATATAGTGTAATTTATTGTTCTTATTCTCACAGTTTGTTTTCAATACTTTTTAAAAACAGGTTGAATTACAGTTTACTGCTGCATATGTTTCAGTTACTGTCTCAGTTTGTTGTAACTTTCCTTTTTTGCTTTCTGATACTGCTGCATAAGTTTTAACTGCTGCATTTTCTGCTACATCACCTAGTTCCTTTTCCACATTGCCATCCTCAGCACTAATGAAAAAGTGGTCTGCCACCTCAGCCCATGAAACAGCAGAACTGTCACCTGGTTCATCTTGCTCAATTATTTTTAACAGAATATCATCTTCAAGGCCTCCTGACACCAGTTCTGTTATCCTTCTCCATGGAGACAGCTAAATAACACTGCTCATTTGTAACATGCACCATACAGGAATTTTTGTTTACATTCTGAAGCTCTATAACAAACACATTTTCTCCAAATTCTCACTTTTCACCTCCAAGCTCTCCATAGCTTTTCTCCCCTCCATGATGCTGCTGCTTCCCTTAAGCCCCTTCCTTGCTGCTGTAGGAGCCCTCTGCTACCATCTAGCAGCTCCAAAGACGTATGTTCCCTGACACTTCAGACAAATTTTTCCTTGTAGGTTAAATACCACGCTGGGACGCCCCTGAAAACAGGTCACTATGTTAGTGGAACTAACCCAGTCAAAAATATTAAATAAGTAATAAAAAATGTAAGATAGTTATCCAAATGGATGCCTAATATTGGGTAAGATGTATATTAAAATAATAACATCAATTTGAATTCGATATGTTAAATTTTCAAAACACTGAAAGCTGAAGTAATAGGACATGCTACAGTGTTTAAATTACTGTAAAATAAACATTACATCTACATTTTTTATAATGCACAGGGTTTGCTTTGCTGTTTTTGCAGTCTCCAGACCCTAACCATGTTAATCCCATAGTCACTGTACACTTGAGAAAAATGTATATCATGTCGAAAAATGTAAAAGAACTCTGAATCTAATACATACTGAATAAAAGTTAAAAGTATTTGTTTTTTAATGACGTTTGTTTTTATCTATTTTAATTTCATAATAACTCAGTATACAGTTTTCCTTTGAAATGGAAGCTATTGGCTTGAAGATTGCAGCTACAGATTTCTACACTTACAGCCTAAAGTTTAAGCTTGTCCCTTAAATTGACAATATTTGCCTTATTCCTCTAAATTAACAAAATATTCATGTAGCTAATCACAAGCTATTTGCAGATGCATTGATGATGCTTTCACTTTATTGTGTAGAAACAGATGAAATCCAGTCTAGGGTATTCAGAGGGGGGGGGGTATCAGGTGTCACCCCTATCTCACCTGCACCAACACTCAATGGAGGACACAATAAACTACATGATGGTGGTGCTAATTAAGGTATTGATATACCTACAGCACAGCAGGACTAGCCACCTGGTGGCTGGAACACTTGTTGTAGGTGATGATTACTGTTGATATGGCACCTTGAGCCCGTATGCATAATGGAAAAAAGGGGGTTCATGCTAATGGTGATCCCAACTCTATGAAACCTTGTCCTTTATAAGGGGCAACCAGGCCAGTATCAGGCCCCTTCAAGCTAGAGTCGACAAAGATGAAAATAGGCTACACTATAACAACTTTAACCTGATGAGGCTTGAACAAGGGAGACAGTGTGAAGATACAGCAAACGTTTCTACAGGTAGAGCCCAAGAAAGTGATATAGTTTGCCTGGAACACTGCAGCCAAAAGAGCTCACTACTCATCAGAGGTCATGCCATGATCAGGTCGACCTCTGATGATGTAATATGTTCACTTTGGGATGGATTTTAGAAAAGTAAGAGTATACTACATGCAGTTTAAGCGTATAGAGACTCTAATATGTAACTGCAACTATCACGGATGTCAAGATTTCCTAGATGAAGTAAATGTTGAAAGAGTTTGCACTTGTCCTATGGACTATGTAACAAAAAGAAGGACATTTAGCCATGTTACCAAACCTGGAGTGCCTACTAGCTTCAGGTATCCACTGACCCTTCAGTTAAAATGACAAAATGATAACTGCAACTTCCTTTCTCCACCTGACATCACTGAATTTCAGCAACACAGTCTGTTTAATGAGGCTCTGTACAAGCTGGTAGTGGTCAACAATGTTGATTCAGCAAATACTGGAGCAAAACTGGAAGCAGAGCACGGAATAAAGCTGCCTAATGGCCAGGATATGAGGTAGTACCATAAGGAAGCCAGTTGTTACTTCTGGTGAGCCCAGAGAGTATGTGTGTTCTAGTTAAGGAGCTGAGAGCACAGAAATTCTGCATAAAGAGATTTCCAGACAACAATTTGCAGTAGACACTGTCAATTAGTTTGGTCCTCCTGTAGTAAAAACAACACTAAGTGGGATACAAGATGTAGAGACCATGGAAGCATCTGTTAGCTCAAGCAGTCCTATGGAGCAATTTCTCCCTCAGGAGAAGCCCAGTGGGAAAGTTTCCTATCCTCTTTTCATGGGGTCTGGTAAGAAGAAGGACTTGCAACTAGGATAAGGCAGAAAAAGGGTAAAAATGATTAGTTTAACAGTTGAGGCTTTACTAGACACTATGCATTGATGTTTTAGGCACACTCACGGCACTTAAGGTAGAGAATTGCTTGGCAATATACTGAAGCATGTAGCCGATGCTGTTTCCTATGCCAAAATTAGCTTTACAGCATTGGGCATGTTAATGTCTTCTTAATTTTTGTTTTAAGAATCATATTTCAGTCATTTGGACTGCTGAGAGATTCTGAACATGTTTGTTCTTTAATGCTCCTTGGTTACTTTAGTCTTACACTTTTACTGTGCCCAACTCCCGCAGCAACAATTCTGCATATGCTTAGTTTAAAAGTACTGGCATGAAATGTTAGGGAGATATATTCAAAACTGAAAAGAAATACACTACACCACTATTTTTATTCTGTTTAAGTTCATATCATTGTTCTTCCTGAAGTTAAAATTTGTAAGAAACAGAACTGCTAACTTTTGGGAGACGCAAAATATTTGGAACCTAGTTCATTAGGAAGATAAGTTGCACTTCTTATTAAGAAACATCCAAACTGGGCTAGGTTAATGCAGTGGTGGTCAAAAAACAGGCCAACAGATACTGATTAAAGTCTGCACTCGGGACTTATTGTGATTATTACAATCTGTGACCCTAACCAAAATGCACCTTTCCTTTTCTCACATTGCTTTGAGTCACTTAAAGTTTTTAACCTAGAAAGTCCATCCATTTTATTAAGATGCATGTTCAATGTTATTATTGATTCTGCTATGGGTAGATTGAACCCCAAGGCAGAAAAGGATGTTAGGGCACTGCACATCATTAGGGATGAGATATCCATACTTGGGATATGTGGCTTTTGGCACAACCAAAGGACACTGGTTATACCTTTCTTTCCCCTACCATGCTTTTAATAGCCTATTAGACTCCTGGCTTCTATACATGTAATGGCTTTTTAAACTAAGAGAAGTAAAAGTCTGTCCATGTGCAGGATCAGATCATAGCACTGTTTCAAAGACACTAGTACTGGGATAAGGCAAAGGGTCCCCAGTTAACACATCATAGCCGGCCTTAGGCAAAGGGCAACTAGGCGGCCGCCTAGGGTGCCGCTCTAGCAGGGGTGCTTTTTTAGTAATCTGGATGGTGTAGGTAGACCAGGATGGGGGAACAGGGTGCTATCATGGGCTACTGTGGAGACCTTTTGCCTAGGGCACCAGTTGACCAAAGGCCGGTGCTGTAACACATGACAGGTTGATTTGCCATTTTTGGGATCTACCTTCTGTAAATTTCCAGAATGAGTGCTGAACAATTTACTGAGCAGAATCTGTTCTCCTCCCTGACTATCTTTTCCTCATGGGATTTGTGGAAGTTTGTACTAAAAGACTTCCTCACTGCAGCAAAAGCCTTATTACTCACAAGCAGGGCAATGTCATTTTGAACCGTAGAGACAGAGATGGCAGTTGTTTTCTAAAAGCAAAACATGCTGATTTAAGAATGTGACAGATTAAGGTCTATAAAACTTGCAAAGTGAAGTCTGCCAGTGCAGACAATGATAGAGCCACAACATACTTTAAAAGGACTGCTTTTCAAGCCTGTCCTATTGTACACACGCCAGGAAAACAGTTGACATTAGACTAATAAGTTGCTCATACTAATATAGCCAACAGCCTACTGTCTCATCTAAATTGTAATGCACTTAAATACATGTTTTGTTTGTATACACAGCTATGACTGTATTTTACTTGTATGTCTGTATTCAATACTTTTGTCCACTCTTAATTATTGTGTGTATCTTCAATGCACTCTACTTGTGGAGCTTTTCTCCATGGGCCTCCATTGAAAAAGGACCCATGCTCAGTCAGACATACCAGGTCAACAAATGTCAAAATAAAATAAAAATAAAATAGTTATTAAAGGAATAGTCTTACCTGCCCAGGAGTTTTCGAATAACATTACTGTACACTGGGCTTTAAATCCTTGATCTTTCCACAGACAGACAATATCAAATATTTTTTTCAACAAATTAGATCTGTCCAAGTGTTCACATTTAGAAAAAATAATCCCTTGAGTAGTCTGATGTCTACAGAACAGGTCCAGGGAGCAATCAAAGCTGCATCTGGTGGTAAAGTCTCAGGCCCTGGCAGACTAGTGCCCACCTTGTGTAAGGAACTGCTGTCTCAATAACTGGTACTTTCTGAAACTGGGGCATTCCCAACATCACCCACGGAATCTTCTATAATCATGATTCCCAAGCCAGGAAAAACAAAAGCACAGTGTGTAGAGAATTATTAACCAATATACTTTATGTGCACCGAAGCCAAACATCTAGACTTCACCTTCTCTTGTCTTTCATAGTGCATTCCTGTCAGGCAGGCTTCGTCAAAGCAGGCTGTACTACTTAACAAGCTCGTAGTAAATCCTTGTCTCCTGCAGTGGCTGTTCTGATGGATTTTGAAAAAGCCTTCTTCAATGTAAGCTGGCAGTACCTCTCGAGTGCACTGCAGCATTTTGACTTCATCTTCAACTTATAAAGGTGGCATATGCACTATGTACCCCATTCATTTGCAAAAGTGGTCACTAACTTAATGCTTCCTTCCCTGTTTTCCCTTAGTAAGGACAAATAACAAGACTACTACTATCCTCTACAATGAAACATCTAGCCAGTGGACCCACAGTAACTCAAAAATGAGGGGGTGACATTCTTTACAAGTTGAATATGATTTGCTGTTGTGCATTGATGTTTGTTAGTTCTATGTCCTGTCTGGACTCCAAAACACTAACAAATGTAAAATTGAGTTCTTTCCAACTAATCAAGTTGCTAGGGATAATTTAAAGAATGAATCTGACTTGCCCTTCAAATGAGGCAATGGAGCCCCCAAAAATAACTGGGAATAAAACTGTACCCATCCTACTTAAAGCTCTTAGAGATTATTTTGCACCCCACCTTTTGGTTACAGTTATTTGTCCGAAAGTCATAAAAATGCTATATCGATTACTCATAGTCAGGACTAATGCATTAAGAATAATTTTCTTTCTTAATATATTTTACTTTCTGTATCGCACTGCAGTTTACAATAAGTTAAAGTGACCTATAAAAATCTAAAAGCTTGTTGAGCAGTTTATTAGTGAAAGGGAAAACACAAGCTCCCACCCTGTACCATCTTTTAGTGTCAGAAAAGGGAAGGATGTTGGGAGAGCTATTGATGTGACCTAAATACTTTTGCCCCAAAAGCAAGCATTTTTTTATCTCTCTCCTGCACATCATGGTTACTGGCCTGGTCCTCATGCCCCTTCCACATTGGGTCTGCCAGCTACTGCTTGTCCCCTTCAGACTTAACTCCAGTAATTGCTGGGACCAGTTACAGACTGAAGGCCACAGGGCTTGGCATGTCTGAGCTTCCATCTAGGGGGCTTACTTATAGGCTACTCTTTGCTCCTCTCCCTCCCATCATGGTCCAGTCCAAGGTAGACATGTGCAATGTAGGTAAGTGGCATATTGTGCAGCCTCCATGGCAGCTCAGTGAAAACTACTGCAACCCCATTGACCACTCCTCCGATAGCATCTCCAATCTTCACAAGATCATCAGCCAGAGGCGACCATGGAGACATTCAGCCTCCCTGACACTCCATCAGTCGCGACAGTCACTAATTGATCCCAGGTTGACTGGGTCGTGGTCAGGGCCTTTTCTCTCTATGCCACCACAGCAGTCACAAAAACAGGTTTTGTATGCCGAAGGAGACTGGATGTGCTCTTTGGATGTCCAGCACTTCTTCCTCCATAGCAAAAGTGCAAAAAGATTCTGAGGTTTACTTACTTCAGACATGGAGTCCATCACTTTCAGTTCTGAACTACTATTTGGTCTCCCTAACCTGTAGGGTTTTACAAAATGCATGTCAGTGGTTGCAGCTCACCTGGGACTGCAGGAGTCTGTCTGGACAGCTGGCTTGCAGCTTCCCTGTCAGAACAGCATCCCGTGTCTGTGAAGGTAACTGTGCTGAAGTTGTTGTAATTTCTGGTAATACTTCCGAATCTGGTAAAGTGACCACTACAACTTGCATAGATGCTTATCCAAACTATAGCCTTGGAGCTCAGAATATCATACAGATTAGAATTTAGTTTCTCCAGGCCAAATTCTGTCTTGTTCTTGCATCTGTAGTATCCACAACATATGTTTGAATCACTGTATTGGGTCTCATGGTAGCAGCCATTCCAGTGGTACCTCATGTCAGGTAAAAGATGAAATTTGTTTGGCTTCATTAGTCTTAGAATGTACATCTCTTTCATCCACAGTTTACAGACAACCAGGCTTTGCTTACCATGGTAGATGGATCCATGCATTTACTCCCTCAGCAGTCCTTTCTGCCTCCATCCTTCCTTGAAAAGCATCATCATGGATATATCAGCCTTTGGGTGGGAAGCGCATTTCAGTGGTTAGTCATTTGAGAGTGTCTGAATGTTCTCAGAAGAATCCCTACATGTGCGCTTACTGGGGATGAGCAGTCTTCCTTGATGTTCCAGGCCTTTGTTTGAGAAAGGGTGGAGAGTGTTTTGCAGACTGAGTTTCTTTCTTCTGAGCAGGCCTAATGTCTGTGACTGGTCTTGTTATGGTGGCTGGGACACGCCTCCTGATAGAGCTGTCATTGTGGTAAGTGCATAACTTTCTTTCCAGAGTTGAAGCCTAAGCTAAGGGGCAGTGAGCCAGGGATGCCAACTATTGTGCCATCATGTGTTATCCATATGATTAGGACTGCCTTCTTTATGGATAGGCACACTGTTGTTCTTCTGTAGGGATGGATTTTTTTTTCTTTTCACTGACACCCAAATTTGTAAATTGTTTGGCCTTTATACTTTGTAGCCTGCTGAGAGTTTGCTATATTCTGCTTAAGAGTTTGTTGATTGGAAGTGTCTCCTATTCAGTTCAGGTAGCAAGTTTCTTGTATGCCATTGAATAATGCATGGAAGGGAAAGGTTGCTTGAGGTGCAAAACCAGTGAACCTTTTATCACGATGTGGAATTTGAGGTTTAGAAGTCACCATCCAAAGTACTGATTTCAGATTAAGAATTAACAGGTACTTGAGAAGGAGAAACTTCAGTGGGAATGATTTTACATGTAATGTAATTCACAAGTGATTGAGTGACTTCTCTAGAAATTGTAGGCTTAGAAAAGTGCTTTGCTAGTGTGTGAACAAAACCATCTTGTCTCTTAATGGCTGCATTGCTGCTGCTGTAAAGAGTTCTCTTGACCTGTTGGAGATGGGAGATGGTGATTTAGTTTAGTTTGTATTTTCCATTATTCGACTAGGCCAAAACCCATTTGCCATAGGGATATGTCAGATGTTAAGGCTTATGCTCTTGTCTTGCATTGCCTGTGATTATTTGCATGATGATCATTTATAACTGCAAAAAGGTAACTTTGAGTAATCAGCTCTTCACCAGTGGTGGGTAAAGTTATAAATATGTGTCCATCCCTTTTCCCATTTTTGCTTATGGAGTCAGGGTGTCACTTCAATAATAACAACCATCTAGAGCTAAGGTTCACACTGCTGGGTGGCTAGCCTTTCAGCAGCTGTTCTTCCATACCACACACTTTTACACACACTCACACCTATGGCCAATTTAGAGTGTCCAGTCCACATACTGCATGTCTTTGGAATGTGTAAGGAAACTCATGCAGACTCAGCATAGAATGCACCTTAGCTGAGAATTGAACTGGAGAAGTTCTTGCTGTGAGGCAACAATAGAAAACCAGTTAGTGGGTATTAGTGATTCAAACAGAAAGTGTATGGAAGGAATTATGGAATATTGTACTATAATTCTAGTTAGAAGCAAAAGACTTGTAAAAGCTTATGTGGCAAATAGAGTTATTACTCTAATCCGAACGTGTCAGAGATTTGGGATGCATGATTAGGCTTAAAAAGGCCCTTGTTAGCCTAGTAAACTCCTACGAACCTATCAACCTATAAACCTGAGTCTGGCATAACTTTTAACTATTGTCATATTTTTAAGGGGACCTTTAAGAATGGGTCTGGTATATCTACTTGAAATTCACATACTCCAAAATAACTGACTGCAGCTGCATGAAACTATTTAACTATAGGGGGTGGTGGGTGCTGCTCGTCTGAGTATGTTAAACTGAGCCCTATCTGCCTGAGTTGGTGGTAGCTCAGGTAGGTGTAAATGATCCCATTGCAGCTATGGAAGAGTAGAGGAAGTTCCCTGATACCATGGCCAAACTTCCCCTAGTAGTATAATTGTTACCCCTGATCTCCCCAGAAAGGAGGCTATTAGCCTAGTGGGGCCAATTAGGTCAACAAAGGATAAAATAAATAAATCAGTTTTGTTTTATTACACCAAACAACACTTTTTTCAGAGGATCAAGCCCTACAGCTCCATGTGGGGATGGAGGGGGGATATACTCCATTTCTTATACTTTTATATTTTTGTTCTGTGATTGTACACACTCTAAGAGGTGAGAGTGATCAACAAAAAAAAAATACTGTTCAGCTTCAACATGTATTATCTTCTTCTTCTTCTTTCGGCTTTTCCTGGTTAGGGGTCGCCACAGCGGATCACCTGTCCGCTCATGATTGGCAGTGGAGATTTACGGTGTCGAGTTGCCAGCCCGGCGCCCAACCTTCCACAGAAGGCACACACATGCACACACTCAAACCTAGGGCCAATTTAGAGTGTCCAATCAACCTACAGCATGTCTTTGGGATGTGGGAGGAAACCATATGCTAACAAAAACAAACACTGTCAACGTAATGTGCAAACACAAATGAAGAAGCACCGTGTTGAGCAGTCATTCTTGAACAGCCAAAAAATTGACTATGGGTATTTCAGCAGCTAGACGGAACCCAGTAGGGACAGTGCAGGAGGCCTTTTGGCCCTCTTAACAATTTTGGGTAGTTCCCCATTAGTGAAAGTGTTGAACATAGCTACTAAGATGGGGGGGTCCAGACATCCAGATACTGTACCTCTAGAACCAAACCTATCAGACAGGATTCTTTGGCCCTTGTACGGATTGGGAGTGATTCTCCTGTTTGGGGAGTACCATGCCTGAATTACACAATTTCAGTAACAACATCATTTAAAAAGGCTGGTGCTGCAGTAGCGTTGTCGCCTCACAGTAAGACGTTGTCCGGTTCGATTCTCAGCTAGAGCATCTTCTGTGTGCAGACGTGCGTGAATAGACGTACCTTCGTTGAAGGTTGTGCATCAGGGCTGGCAACTTGGCATGTCAAAATCTGCTGCCAGTCACTAGCGGACCGGAGTTCCGCTGTGGCAACCCCTAACCGGGAAAAGCCGAAAGACACAACAACATCATTTAAAAAGGCTCCAATGCTGTAGAGCCCTGCAATCCATCCTAATAAGGATTCTAGGGATATGAACCATCTTGGGAAGCAAGTCTGTGCCTTCTGTTATCGAGGGCAATAATCTTGCCTTTCATACATGATTTAAGTTCCAGCAAAACCTGGTTGACTAAATGCAGCAGTCGTTAGACCAGTTGCCAGGCTGACCTTTGAAACAAAAGTCCTAGTCCCATTTCAAAGCTTGGCTCACACAATGGTTAAGTTGTTTGACTTACAGACACAAGGTGCAAAGTTTGATACTCACAGAGGGTAATTGGCTAGGCTTAAAATGGCCCACAAGGGCAGTTAGTCTAGTACTAATTTATGAACCTATGTGGACACCAAGTAACTTTCAGTATTAACTTGGACGGCGCAGTGAAGCAGCAGTAGTGTTGTCTCCTCACATCAAGAAGCTCTAGATTTTCGGCTGGGGTGCCTTTTGTGTGGAGTCTGCATGTCCTCCCTGCATTCATGTGGGTTTCCTCTGGGTGCTCTGGTTTCCTCCTACGTTACAAAGACATGCGTTTGGAGAGTTTCTCCCTCGGCCACTGCTGAAAATTGGCTTGTTCCAACACTGACTTTCCCGGTTAACAAATGTTAAAAAAAATTAAAAAAACCTCAGAAGGTATTTTCCATATCAGAGTCCTTGCTTCCATTACATTTTAAACTTCAGGAGGATACTTTGGACAGCAGGGCAGTTTTACCCATTCTGTGGTACACAAACAAGCTAGCTTCATACTTGAAACAGTACTGCTGTTCTGAAGCCAGACATACAGCCGGGAGACAATTCCAAGGAAATAAAGCAACTGTGTGCCCTGGAAACACCACTATGGGGTAATCTGTGTTTAACATTGGGACAATAGAAACCATGGTGGCCATTCTGAGGGATGTATATTTTTTTCCTCAGGCTTTCATATTAAGGAAAACTGCAGCTATATAGCTGCTTCATTGCAAAGTATCAGTTAAAAGTGCTAGCAAAACCCTAGAGAAATTTGGTGGCATTTTCAAATTACATACTTGAATTTCTTTACCACTGTCTAAGGTAATAAAGGGCAGGCCTTGTAATTTTCCAAAGGTACTGTGGCACATACACCATTCAGGCTATGATTTTGCACAAAATCATGCATCACACATTTCCAGAGCCCTTCTCTAATAACATTTGTAGACATCCACCAATCGGCTTTATTCAAAGGGCCAAGGGATGTCATATTCACCTTAATGCATGGGCATTGACCTTCAGTTCTCTCACATGCAATTGCTTAGCAGAGTTCCAAAATTATGGCAATATCACAAGAAGCTTTTGTATGGAGGCTATCGATCACCAGCTCATAACATTAAGGCAGGATATAATAGGTCAGCTTTTTGCAGAATTCATGGCAGTACACAAATTATGAGAATGCAGTGTAATGAGGGGCATCCAGAAAGAAGTTAGAAAATTAGCATGCATCACAGTGCCAGTTGACTTAGCATGGACCCCAAATAACTTGATCCTCTTCTCATCTCAGAGCATAAAATGCCTGCCATCGTCTGAGGTTACAGATACTGCAACTTAGGCCAACTCCCACTTATTTAATACTTCCCAGTGGAAGCATCCACAGCTATGCAAAGCTTCTATAGGTGAGAACGTGAAATGAGGAAAACTATCGCACAGCTTAGACTATCTTTTCTATGCATGATGCTGTTGGGGTTTGCTACTTTGTCATCGGGAGTCTCGGGTTATACTGTTAAATACATACCAAGACTGTAATAAATATATTGGAGTTAATGCTATTGTGCACAATGCATTTATGACAGCTGATTTTGCATACTATTTTATTTATTAACTTATTCTACTAGTTTATGCCATAAATATGAAATTTCATTTACTCCACTGTGATTGCTGTTGCTGTATTTTTTTGCGGATAATCAAAAAATCAACACATGATTGCTTGGGGAAAAATGCTTAGTTGCAGTTGATTGAGAACACAATATACTCACTACCCACATGCAGTGATCAAGGTAAGCATATATACTAACTCTATGGCTACACAGCAAGTGGAAAAAGATTCTCTTACTAAAGCAGTGCACAGCTGTCTGACTCAAATTGCATTCCTGCAGAGCTTAGATACCAAGCATATGCCCTACAATCAAATCTTAGCCCAGCCATGTGTATTCAAGTAGTCAGAAAAAAATAAACTGCACATCAGACAAACATGCAGGGAAGACCAGTGTATATTCAATTACTTTACCTTTCAATGCTTTGGTAATTCAGCATTTTGAATTTGACAGCATTATTGCCTTTTCACTATCTTAAGTTAGACTCCCATCAAAATGCCTGTTTATTTACTTGTAGGGGTATACTAACTAGCTAAAGTAAATACACATTCACGGTAGGGAGTTACATATTACTAGGGAGATAAAAATAATGCAGATTGGAAAAAAAGGAACAATGGACGATCATTGCCTTCGAATGATAAATTAAATTACTCCTTTCATAAAAATGGACAAGAATTTTTCTTTTTTCTTACAGGCACCATTTGTTGAAAACAACAGCTACACATTTTGACAGAAGAAATGAACTAGGTTTTAATGTCAAATGCTTTTCTTCTCAAAAATGTATGTTTAGCACTGCTGCTACACAATTATTACCATCAACTTTTATCAGCATATGAGCATCTAACAGGAATGGAAAGTCTGTAAATGATTTAACACATCAATTACTCTAATTTCTGTTTAATATTTTCACACCTTGGATGACAAGAGTCAACAGGAATTTGATAAGCCCGCTCACATTAGTTGAATATATTTGTTATTTCTGATCACAAATTGTTTAGCATAGTCTTTACTCCAGATGTTCACAGTTTTGTGTATCCGTCTACCTGTCTCTTCCATTTCAGTTAATGCTTGATGAAAAGTGACAACATGTGTTGTGAATGTACTTATGCTTCTCAAAGGAATTATATGTACTGCAGGCTCAAGGTAGAAAAAGTGTTAGCATACAGTTAGGCACATGCCAGAAACATTTATGTTCCATAACTCCTAGTGGATATTAAGGTAGGCAAAAATGTTTAAACACTCTCTTTTGTTCTCCCTGGTCTATGCATGTACAATTTGATTTGAAGCTCAATCCATGCTTAGACACTGTAATCTATCCCTGTGGGGCACCCCAAATGACTCATGTTCAAGTAGCGGCACAGGAGCTGGATGGACTGTATGGGGGGTAGGATGCGAGTGAGCATCTGGCACCAGCTCGCTCATCCTGGTTGGGCAGAAGGCTGCCTAGGCTCACTGCAATAGTAGCATTAAGAGACTGGAGACTTCTGCACTACAAGTGATATACTGCCTGACTGGGAGGTGTGTATGAGTGGAAGAGTACATTCATCTCCTGTAGGCAGATACTGTGGAGCCGGCAAAGTTGATGCCATATAATGCTGTACAAGCATCCTCAAGCTCCTCATTAGCCCCAAATTTGGGTTGAGCCCACGGGAGGTGAAAGTATATGTGGTAGGCACTGTACCAGCATTATTGACCACCTCACTGGCCCTGGACATGAGTTGGATTGACCCCCAGGAAAGGCTAAAGTGGGTCCCAGTGAACAAGGAGAGGGTTCTGATGGTAGCAGATTGTCAATATTCTTAGACACTGCAGTAAAGGTCATTAGCGAAAAATCAAGATTTCTTATTTAATGGTGAACAAGAAAATACTGCAGAACTTTCAAAACACAGAAGTTATGATTCAGTGCTATATATAAAATAACTATTCACCCATTCTGTCTATTCACATGAATAAGTTGCAATTTCTTCACCCTCCCTGCAGTAAAAGTGTAATTTGCCTGTCTAATATATTCTTTAATTTGCTGATTTTCTTTATTTACTGCTATGGTTTCTCAGCCTTCTTTTCACCAAACACAATTTTTATTCAATGTATTTTTTTCTGTACACATTGTATACAGCTGTTGCCCAACTACTTATCTGACCGCTTTTCTTCTATGCAATTCTATAATGCTCATTAGAGCTCCCTGAGGATTCTTCTGGCAGTAAATTGTACACCATATCTATCTATCTCTACATATGTAGAGATAGATAGATAGATAGATAGATAGATAGATAGATAGATAGATAGATAGACAGACAGACAGATAGATAGATAGATAGATAGATAGATAGATAGATAGATAGATAGCTTTTTATTTACATAAACTTTAAGCGTTTATATCACGTTATCGAAAGATGAAAATAGCAAATGCTATTTCAGCGGCCCCAAAACATCTAAACATGAAAATATCGAACATTCAGAACAGCAAATTTTTTCCCATGGAAAAAATTTGTTGCTCCAAAACACATACACACAACACAAGCACATCAAACAAACAGCAACCACACACATACACTTAAATTCCTACATCTAACGCTACACTAAACTAAACATACACTACTATCTACCCACTTATCTTAACCCAAACCCTAACCCTAAGGTCCGTCACTATCGCACACCCACCTAACCCGCGCCCTAACCATAACTCAATTAAACCGCCCCTAACCCTAAAGTCTGTCACTATCGCACACATGCCTAACCCACGACCTAACCCTAACTCACTTAACACGCCCCTAACCCTAACGTACAAACAGTCACACACTTACCTGAACCCAACCCGTAACTTTCCACCACAGCGCTAGGAAAAGCGAAGCCACAGAAACGGGCAACCGAATTCTTTCCCGAGGAAAGAATTGGCTGTTCTGCAGCTTTTCTATTCTTAGCATTCGCAGAATAGTGTTTGATATCAGAACATTTGAAGTTTTAATACTTTGTTGTTCTGATATAGATCCAACTTTAATCCTCTGAATATTGGGTTCAGTGCTATGGTCAGTTGATGACTAACATTTGTTGAAATATTATAATTATTATTATTATATATTATTGCATGTGTTTGTATTCTTACAGTGTGTAGTATTTGATTTAGCAATGTTTTGCTTGTATTGCAAGGGTCATACCTGAAAAGGGCCAATCAGTCAGATAACTAACCCCATTATTAAATTGAAATAATTTATTTTCCTTAGATAGAAACTGCAAAGACTGATAAGGCTGACATGCAGAAACATTAATGAAGATTATATTGATTTCTGCATATTCACAGTAAAAAACAAATACACAAAAACAATGCCTTCAGCCACACTTTGTCTGTAAATAGTAGTACTGCTAGGGAAATGTTTTTTATAAGGTTACGTGCAGAGTTGGGATTTGGGGCAGGGTAAGAGTTAGGCTTAGGGTTAGCTGAAACCTGGTCTTTTAGTGATTGTGGTGTAATTATTGAGAAATCCTTTAATTCTGAAGCCAACATATCATCAGCTATTAGAAGTTGCTACTCAGTCATCAAGGATATTTCGTACATACTGTTGAGCAGGGATTAGACGAAGTTCAGAAATGCCTTATCAAACTGATTTTTATAGTTAAGTCCCTGTTTCCAGGCTCAAGCATTTAAATCTTTTTAGTTAAGTATAGATTTGTTTGGGGGTATAATTTTAACATACAAATGCAAATTTGATATATTTATTGCAGCTACTATGAGTATCAGATTTTCAAATCACTCCCTTGCACATAGAAACAACCAAGAGCATGCTACTGCCCCAGTCACCAAGACTTTATTTGGATGAAACGCTTTTCAAATCAGAGTGGGGAGGCTGTAGAATATGCTGCTCCTAAGTGTAAGTAAGGCAGATACAAGGGGGTTCTTTAAAACCAGTTGTTAAGAGGCACTATGAACCACTACTAATTGAGTACAACTCCTAAAAGTCTCTGAAAGAGCAATGAGTCTGATCTACATACATCAAACATTTATTTGAACTCTCAAGAAGGTATTGAACTGCCTGTTGTCAGGATTCCTTAGACCCATTCTTAATTACTTCTTATGGTAAAATATCTTCATAGGTTCATAGGTTCATAGGTTCATACTAGGCTATCTGCCCAAGAGCATTTATAAGCCTAGCCCATAGTTATGTGGCTTTCGCCACACCTTTAGTTTGAATAAAAACTATGCCTATCATTTTGCTGTGCCTCTGTCAAGCAGTGACACTGAAGTAATCCCTGGGGTATATCTGCAATCTCCCATCCATTGGTCAAGATTCCTCTTGAACAAGGCCAGAGAGGTGCTCTGCCACACATGTACCGGGATTTTGTTCCACAGCATAGGGAGTCTCTGGGTGATGAATCTGTCCCTCCAGCACGTTCTATTTATAACCGTGTCAAGGTTTAAGTCTCCGCCCTTGTGGTTCTGAGGGATCTAGATTTTTGAGGTGAAGCATATTCATCAAATCTGGGTTTGACATGGCCTTATATGTCAGGCACAGGTCACCTCTGAGCAAGCGGTATGAGACTGAATAGAGCAGGAGTTCTTTCAGTCGGGCAGCATAAGACATATTTTTGAGACCCTTTATCCTTTTGGTGAGGAACTTTTGGGGCCTTTCAAGCTGCAGCAGGTGTCTGGTCAGATACATTCCGAACGGGGCATTGTACTCAATCATAGGTCTAATAAGTGATGAGTACAGGGGGACGATGACCTCCCTTGATCTAGATGTGAATCCCTTCATGATCAGGTGGGTGATATAGAAGGTTTTCCTAACTACTTTAGCAACCATGAGTGTCAAATGAAAGTCTACTGTCAACCTGGGTCCCCAGATCTCTGATGACTTTTTCTGTGCTCAGTGGATTGCCACCTATATGGTAGCTAGGGGTAACCTTGTTTTTCCCAAAGGGTATGACTATGCATTTTTTGGCGTTTAACTTCAGGCCATGGCTCTGGCACCAGTTATCAGTTTCTGTGAGGCCCTTCTGGAGGATATCTGTGTCAGATGTGTTTTCGACTATGGCGCCCAGTTTGCAGTCATCTGCAAACTTTGTCAGCCATAATCCTCCTGTGTTTGCTTGTACTTCAGAAAAGTAGATGCCGAACAAGAGTGGACCCAGGACTGAGCCCTGTGGGACACCACTTGTGACAGGCTTTGAGTCTGACATGGCTCCAGCAACTCTGACCCTGTGGGTTCTGTCACTTAGCCAGTTTGCAACCCATCTTGTGATGTATGGGTTTACATTCAAGCTGATGAGTTTTTCGATGATACCTGAGTGGGGTATTGTGTCGAAGGCCTTTGCCAGGTCGAAGTAGGCTGTATGGACTGCCTTTCCTCATCAATGGCCTTGGTGACTGTCTCGAAAAAGTCAACCAAGTTTAAGAGGCAGGATCTGCCTTTGACAAAGCCAAACTGAGTTGGATCCAAAGTCTGCAAGTTCCCTATGTCTTTATTTATGAGTTCCATTATGATCCTCTCCATGGCTTTGCAGATAAGGCTTGTCAAGCTAATGGGGCGGCAATTTCCAGGGTCTGTGGAGGCACCGCCTTATGAAGTGGGACCACAGTCGCCGGCGCCACTCCTTGGGTACGTATCCTGAGGTTAGGCTAAGATTAAACAGCTGTCCTAACTGTGGGTTTAATTCCTCATTGAGTTCATGAAGCACACAGCCGGGGACACCATCCGTCCCATGGATGCTGTGTTTTTGCCTTAGTGAGGGCAGTTCTCACCTGGGCGTTGGAGATGTTTGGGGGCTACAATCCTCTGGAATAGATATCTCTCCTT
>NC_056726.1:1370897183-1370929683 GCF_019279795.1 Protopterus annectens
TATATTTATATATAAAATTATTATTAATAGTCTGACATCAAATATAGCACTCCAAAGAGTGAATACAAAATTAGTGTGATATATTTAGAATGAATATAAAACCACTGAACAACCAAGAAACAAAACAAAACAAAAAGCAATATTTTTGCAGGGAGGTTGCTGCACCCCTCTCCATGCTATCTATACTATCTTTGACTTTGAACAACAACAGAGAACAGCCAGATTTCCAGACCCCACTGTAGTATGATCTCACATACAAAGCAGCTAGCAAGCTGAAAAAGAAGGGGAAAAGTGCATTCTCTCTTCTGAGTGTTTGCTGTTACAAATGGCGACCATTGTATCTATACATATATATATATATATATATATATATATATATATATATGGGTCCCCTTCGAATGGTCGACATTTCACAATGTCGACATTCATATGGCAGAGAACATATGATCGACATTTGAAATGTCGACCATGGGGAACCGGCATCTCCCTACACTGCGAAATGGAAAGATTTCCACTAACGCACTGTAGTGTGATGTCGGAGTTGGTATACTTAAGTTCTGGGGGGTATGGTGGGCAGAGCAGCGTTAAGGTAAGTTTTGTTTTTGTTTTTTATGTTCTACTTGTATGGTCGACATTTCAAATGTCGATCATATGGTCTCGGCGATATGAAGTTCAACATTGTGAAATGTCGACCATATATATATATATATATACATATATATACATATGTATATATATATATATATATATATATATATATATATATATATATATATATATATATATATATATATATATACATATATATACATATGTATATATATGTATATATATATATATATATATATATATATATATGGGTCTACTTCATAGACCGGCGCCACTATACCGACACCCGGAAGACCGAGACGGAACGACCGAACAGGTAGGTTACCGAAACGCGATATCCCGACGGCTGTGAGACCGACAACGGCAGCGTGTGAGCGATCACGGTAAGTGCGAAAGTGACAGATGTAGTATTGGGGAGCGGACAGGTAAGTGTACGATACTGAGGGATTTTAGGATAGTGTGTGGAAAATGTGAGTGTGCGGTGGTGTCGGACTAAGGGTTCCGTGAGGTAAGTGTGTGGAAGTGACGAGAGCTGTGTAGGGTAGTGTTAAGTGTGTTAGGGTTAGAATGAGGGTGGAGTGAGTGCGATAGTGATGGGCTGAATGTTTTAGGGTGTGTTAAGTGAGTTAGGGTTAGGGTGCAGGTAGGGTGAGTGTGCGATAGTGATGGTGTTGGGGTTTAGGGGTGTGTTAAGTGAGTTAGGGTTAGGGTGCGGGTTGGGTAAGTGTGCGGTAGTGTCGGACGTTAGGGTTAGGGTTTAGGTTAAGGTTAGTGGATATGTTGTTGTGTGCAATGTGTATTTGGCATTTTTTGTGTCGGTGTTTTGGTGTTCGGTATGTTGAGTTGTCGGTGTGGTGTGTTGTCGGTTGTTTGGGGTGGGGAAAATGTGTGTCGGTGATTCGTACGTTCGGTCTATGAAAGTAGACCCATATATATATATATATATATATATATATATATATATATATATATATATATATATATATATATATATATATATATATAGTCGACATTTCACAATGTTGAACAGTGGTGCAGCGGTTAACATTTTCGCCTCACAGCAAGAGGTTCACCGGTTCGATTCTCGGCTGGGGTGCCTTCTGTTTGGAGTTTGCATGTTCTCCCTGTGTTCGCGTGGGTTTCCTCCGGGTACTCCGGTTTCCTCCCACATTCCAAAGACATGCATCTGGAGCATTTCTCCCCGGGCCTCCGCTGAAAACAGGCTCTGAGGAACCTAGTCGGACTTTCCCGGTCAACAAATGATAAATAAATAAAAAAATAAATAAATAAAATATATATTTGTCTGCCTAATCTTACCAACATTTACAACCAACTTCCACTAATCTATGTGATAAATAAATTAGATTTTACATGTAGTCTCTAAACTAACTATTTCTGTTCTTGTGGTTAACTGTTTATTTCTCTTGCAGTTTAACCAAAATTAATATTAGCAATACCCATTTAAATTTATCTTTAAATAAGGTTAAACCACTGCAAGCCTCATTTAATGGATAAAAGTGTAACTTGCACGGAGTTCATTCATTTTTTGTGCACTTGGCTTTTTGTGCTCATGGTTAGGTTGAACATGAGACTGTTTCAGGAAGTACTTACTGCAAATTATGGAAAACGTTTGCATCCCAGCTTCGTAATACATAACCATCTCTCCCATTTAAGCTGTGTAATCATTTCCTGTCCATGTCCTGACTTGACCTGCAAGTGATGTATATCGGACAGTGATGTAGCATTTCAGTACATGGAACATAGGCAGTCCAATGTCTCTAGCATTTATACAGCACAGCAAAAGTACTCCATTATGTTGTTAACCTTATGGGTCATATATGATCAGTTTAGCAGCAGTCATATATTATTCTGAACAAAGAGGAAAAACACTTTCTTGCTGCTATTACAACAGTTGTATGTATTCTTATCATGCATGTATCTTGTGGCTATCATGTTGCTGTGCTCACTGATCTGTTTGTGTAACAACTCCATGTGGTATCTGTTCCTGTTGCCTTTTCCCATTCAAGACAGTCCTAATTTTTAGGTTCTTGCATTGGTCATCACCACAGAAATATGCATCATCTTAGAGATGTCTAACCTTTGAATGCTTACAGCAGTACTCTGTGCCTTAACCTAAGGATGTTGACTGAAGGTACATGACTTTAGTACTTACGTCTGTCAAGGCAATAAAATGCAGTTTAAGGTCTGTGACACTGATTACCTGGCAGGCATTGCTTTTTCGTCTTTTGAGATGTAAGCTTGATAAATGCACAGTAAATGCTTTCTTACAACAAAGTGTTTATTTTTTCTTAAGAAAGGGACAATAAACCTGATCACACAAATACAATGAGTAGGTAAAACAATAAGCCAAGCTTTTATGCCGCAATTGTTTGACTGTTTGTAAGTTTAATGGCACTTTTTTCTTTCTTTTTTTTCTTAGAAGCCTTGGAACTTGAATGACTTTGCTTAACTGTTTTTATCTGTAGGGCAATAAATTATTATTTCAAAACATAGCCTTAAAGATTGCATACAATAAAAAAAAATTAAAGTATAAGTATATCAGAAGGCACAGTAACTGCTTTAAATAATGCAAACAAATTTTCTTTAGGTCTGCATGAGACACACAGCAGGATTTCCCTCTGGAGCAAGTGGAAATATTCTCAAATAGTTTAAGACATTCTTTATGTAAATTTGCCTCCTTCTTAAGATGTTTTCATTTTTAAATAATGGGAACTTCATTAAGTAAATTATTAGGTGAAATAGAATCATTTTATTTAAGTAGATTTCTTCCTTTGGGATTTAGCTCAGTAGTTAACAGTCACTGTTTTTTTTTTTTTTTTACTCATAACAGATGCCCTGCAGGTGGCTCAGATACCTCCCCAAAAGTCCTCTGTAGTGAGGAAAATAAATTACTTAGGATTTGGCTGTCTGCTGGGAGACCAGCACATGCATCATGTAAACTATTTAATGATCTCATAGTAGTTCTGTTGTCAAGGAGGTAGGGCATACACCTTGGGAGTAAACATCTGTTCACATTTTTCTTTTGCAAATGTGCAAAATCCACTTTTCACTTCATCTGTTTCAGATAATGACCAGTTTGAGTGTTTACTTATTTAGTTAGTTAGTTTTTGAGTTACTGTTTTGTTTAGTTCTCTTGCTGTAAATCTTATAAAAAATAACTGGATTTTGCTTGTCATTAAGTTCAAGTTTTACTTATTGATTTATTTGTATGCAATTTTATATGTGTTTAAGTGTATATTTATGCATGTGTTTATTGTTACATTCATTTCTGCAGTTTAGTGACATGAAAATATGAACTTTAAGAAGCATATATTTATTAATTTATGTTTATTGAAGGGTACATTACCTTTCATGATTTATTAATTGAATATTTGATTAATTCACATCCATTGTGTGCAGTATATTTTTATGAAGTAACATGCATACACATATGACTATCATCTATTTATCTATATTTCTATTGAATCCAAGTTTGTGAGTTAAATATACACAAACACATATACATATGTTTTGATAGCTAGATTAAATAGATAGATAGATAGATAGATAGATAGATAGATAGATAGATAGATAGATAGATAGAGAGATGGATAGACAAGTTGGTAGATGAAGAAATCTGGAATACATGAAAATAACGTGTTTAGTCAATGAAATATCTTGCAGTTTAGTTTTAGGGAATAATCTTCAGGATAACCAAAGCCACAATTTCCAAGCTGAGTTCCCTAAGCCTGCAGATAAAAATGTTTCAGTCATTACAATGACATGTCCTAGAGTTGCCTATATATATATATATATATATATATATATATATATATATATATATGTATATAAAATTATTATTAATAGTCTGCCATCAAATATAGCACTCCAAAGAGTGAATACAAAATGAGTGTGATATATTTAGAATGAATATAAAATCACTGAACAACCAAGAAACAAAACAAAACAAAAAACAATATTTTTGCAGGGAGGTTGCTGCACCCCTCTCCACGCTATCTATACTATCTTTGACTTTGAACAACAACAGAGGACAGCCAATTTTCCAGACCCCACTGTAGTGTGATCTCACATACAAAGCAGCTAGCAAGCTGAAAAAGAAGGGGAAAAGTGCATTCTCTCTTCTGAGTGTTTGCTGTTACAAACTAGGCCATCACACATCCCATGTATATGTTTTTTTTCCCTGTTTGTTGAGATTAAATTATTATTTTTGATTGATTTTTAGTGGGGGGAGGGAGAGTTATCATATATCATAGGATCATAGCAACTTAGTAGGTTGTTAACCCTGAGGCCTTTACAAACATAGCCAAGAATTTAGCTCATGTTCTCACAAGTCAGCACCCGATGCCCCTGTCCAGCAGGTGGAATCCCAGTGGTGTATTTTTTGTTTCTCATCCAGTTTTCCAGGTTGTGCTTAAAAAGGGTTAATGAGGTACTCTGTTGACATGGAGAGGGAGTCTATTCCATAGGAGGGGGGGGGGGTATTTGGGACACAAATCTGTCCCGTCAACAAGTCTGACTGATTTCACAGACCAGGCTGAGGTCATGCATGCAGGTTACTCGAGTGGAGCTTGACTTGTGTATATCCAGCAATCCTGTCAAGATTTCTTTGTATGTCAGAAGAGGTCACCTCTAAAGAGTCTGTATGAGACTGAGTAGATGGACAGACCTTTTAGCCTATCTGTGTAAGGTAGATGTTTGAGGCCTTGGATTCTCCTGGTGAGGAACCTCTGTGGTCTCTCCAGCTGCTGCATGTCCTTTGTGAGGAACATGCCGAAAAGGGCACTGTACTCAATAATGGGTCTTATAAGGGAGAATACAGGGAAATTATGACCTCCATGTCTCTGGATGAGATACCCTTACTAATGAGTTGGGCCAAGTAGAAAGCTTTCCGTACAACAAAGGCAATATGGTGGTCAAAAGTCAGTTTGCTATTAACCTGGGTGCCCAAGTCCTTCAGGACTAATTGCAAGCTTAGGATCTTGTTATTAATGTGATAACTTGTGGGGAAGTCATTCTCCCTAAAGGAGATGATGATGCATTTTTGGCATTCAGTTTGAGGCCATGCTTCCGGCAACAGTCATTTGTTTGGGTTAGACCCTCTTGGAGGATGTCCACATCACTAGGGGAATTGATGACAGTGCCCAGCTTGCAGTCATCTGCAAACTTGGTTGGCCATAGCCCAATGGTTTTGGCCTGCACCTCAGAAAAGTATATCCCAAACAGCAGAGGACCCAAGACTGATCCCTGGGGTACAATGCTCTTTATGGGTCTACTGCTTGAGGTGCCTTCCCCTATTTTGACTAGGTGGGTTCTGTCAGTGATCCAGTTTGCTACCCATCTGGTAACATACAGATTAATGTCTAGTTGAGAGCGTTTATCTATTATGCCCGAGTGGGGAATAGTATCAAAGGCTTTGGTCACGTCAAGGTAGGCGGTGTGCACCATCTTCCCCTCGTCCATGGCTTTGGTGACTGTCTCAAAGAAGTCAAAAAAATTTAACAGGAATGACATTCCCTTGATGAAACCAAACTGTGTGGGATTGAGTGTTTGGAGGTTGCCAATGTCCTTGTTAATGAGGTCCATGATAATCCGTTCCATAGCCTTGCAGATCAGGCTAGTTACAAAAATAAAATGAACAATTGATAAAAACAAAAAGAGCCGTACGTTCACTGGTACACTATGAAAAATACTTTAATAAACACACAATTCATCAGCATGAAGCGCTTTTCATTTAGCTTTTATGGCAGCTAAGATTAAATGCCTGTCAGTGCCCAGGGTTGAACGAGACTTGTTCTATTACAACTATTTTAAACCTGAAAAGTTTAATGAGATAAAACCAGTAAGTTAGTTGTCAACTTTGTGTTTTTATCTTAACAAGTTGATGTGACTTGTATTATTATAAGTTGATTTAAACATTTTTTAACTTAGGAATTGATTTTTAACTTTGTAACATCTATAGAAAATGCGAAGTACTCCGTGAGTCTCGAGATTTTAAGCTGTAGTGTTTATTTAAATCTGAAATGATTTTACAGTCAATTGATTGCTTATTAATAAGGAATGTCGACTAAGATAGTCACATGTTTCTTATATAAACACCAGTAGCATAAGAGCAAAATATCTGATGAAGTTTAGCCACTCAGCTAAATGAAAAGCACTTCATGCTGATGAATTGTGTGTTTATTAAAATATTTTCCGAAGTGTACCAGTGACCGCACAGCTCTTTTTTGTTTTTATCAGATCAGGTTAGTTAGACTGATGGATCTATAATTTCCTGTATTGGAGGACACTCCACCTTTCTGCAAAGGGATGACAATGGCTGTCATCCACTTGGCTAAGATGAAGCTGGTACTCAGGTTTTGGTTGAATAGGTTGCCTAATGGTGCTACATGTTCTTGCCAGAGTTAATGTAAGATGCAGCCTGGGATGTTATTGGGTCCCATGGAGGCTGTATTTTTTTTGTCTTCAAAAGGGTAGTGATGACTTGCTCCCTAGAGATTAGGGGAGAGGGGGCAGGTGCTGGAGATGTCCTGGTTTACTTTTGGGGGGGACAGTGGGGTGATGTTTTCACTGAACCTGTCTGCCAACAATTTGGCTATGTCTAGAGCATTTGTGTATGTGGTGTCCTTGATCACCAGTTCTGAGCAGATCTGAGTGCTTCTTTTGAGACTGCTGACATATGCGAAGAAAGCCTTATGATTGTCTTTAGTAGCCAGGTTGGCCTCGAAGTTTACTTTGGAGGATTTCAGTAGTGTTCTTATTTGCTTGTTCAGGCTAAGGAGAGATTGCTTCCAAACAGGCACCTTCTTGATCCTGGACAGCAATTTTTGCCTTCTGTTATAGAGTTAATTTATTACAGAAGTCCACCAAACAGGTTTACTCTTCCTTGAGGAGGAGGATTTTGTCCTGTCAGGTATTCCTGATTCCATGCAGCTAGATAAATGCTCGTATAGTAGTTTGGTGTAGGTCTGGACATATGTGCCAGTTACTATGGAGGGGAAGGGGTTGTAAAACTGTTTATACCTTCCATCAGAGGTTGTAATCAGCTTTGGAGGAGGTTTTTGTTTGACTCTAGCGGGGAGGGGTCATGGGAGATGGTGAATTTGAATATGACCGCTTTGTGGTTAGATCTTACCAGGCAGGCTGACACTGTAGGGATGCTGCAGTGGTTACCCATGTTGGCTAATACCAACTCCAAGATATTATCACCTCTTGTGGGGATGTCAACCACCTGGTCCAAGGCATTTGCATTGACAAAATCAAGGAATCTCTAGGCATTTGTGTTTTGGCATGAGTACTTCTTCCAATCTATGGTTGGATAGTTAAAGTCGCCCAGGATCAGGGTAAAGGGTTGAATCTTGATAGATTAGAAGAGATCCAGATAGGTGTAGTGGGCATCTTGAGTCAAGTTGGGGGCCTGTAGCTAGCTATGATTTGAATAGGGGTCTTGTCAATGGTTAACTGCACCTGGAGTGTCTCCTGTGCATCATACTGTTTGACCAGCCTGGAGGTGTGTATGTCTTTAATGTATATTGCAACTCCACCTCCTTTTGCTTTCCTGCCCATGGTTTGTGATCTGAATGTATGATAGGATGAGTAACCTGGTTTGGCTGGAGTGCTCTCCGCAGCTTTGAACTAGCATCTTCCTGGGTTAAAAATGCTTGCAATGAGTGTAGTTTCATGTTTACACTTGTAGTGTTTAGCAGCATGACCTTTAATTTGCATTTTGATGAAATTTTCATGTTGGTTGTTTTGACCTCATGGCATTGCCTAAAAAAATACTATGGGGGTGGCAAGGGCCTTTTATCTGGAAGCCTGA
Source organism: Protopterus annectens (assembly GCF_019279795.1). Taxonomy (NCBI): domain Eukaryota; kingdom Metazoa; phylum Chordata; order Ceratodontiformes; family Protopteridae; genus Protopterus; species Protopterus annectens. Next base: position 1,370,905,630 of record NC_056726.1, read on the forward strand.
AACCCAAGGGAGACAGAAGCAGGCCATCTTAGCAAAGCATCATAGTCTGCTGATCATGTCTTCCCAGGCTGTCAGGTACTTGATCCCTTTGGAATGACACCAGAAACTAAGCCAATTGTTAAAGTCAATAATTTTCTGTTTGTATTGAGGCATCATTCTGCATGATGGTAGGATGCTGCTTAAGGCTAGGAACACACCTGCTTGGGACACATATTCAGTGAGCTCGATCATGTCTCTCTTCATGTAGTCCAGCGAGGTACATCTCAAGTCGTTCATGCCAACATGGACTATGACAGAGTCAAAATAGCACCTGTTGTTGAGAGACTTGAGTGCATGGGTGATATGGTACCTGACAAACAACTAACCGTGAATTTCTCCTTATCCAGACAGGTGAGGGGCATGTCTGTGTGTCTCACAATGACTAATATGTTGGGTTTATGTTTAGGCTTTAGTGGCTGTGAGAGACAGGTGTATGGACTATGTGTGGTGTGGAGGGTAGTGGAATTTGCATGTGTTTTTGCCTCGGAGGTCTCTTTTGTTTGGGTATGTTTTATTGAGGACCTCCGCATATATGTGTGTGTGTGTGTGTGTGTGTGTGTGTGTGTGTGTGTGTGTGTGTGTGTGTGTGTGTGTGTGTGTTGTATACGAGTGGGTGGTGTTTGAGGTGTGGTGTTTGTGTTGACAACCTTCTCAGTGCCAGATATACTGGCTTTTGAGGGAGAGACCATATGCGCTAGGTTCTTAATGTAATTGCATCTCTCACAAATTGTGTTCGTAGGTTGTATTAGTGGAGGGTTGTCCATGTACATGAGGCAGTTGCTACACTGTCTCAGGATGCCCATGTCAACCAAACTGGCAGGAGAAAATGTAGGGAAGTGTCCATCCATATTTGTTATAATCTGGGGGATAGAGGCCAGAGAGAGCTAAGGGGGTAAAGGGTGGAAGGTTTAGTGGAGTACTACAAGGTGATCACACAAGTGCTACTAAGGGAAAATTTGTAGTAGGAATACCTTGCAATGGGTTGAAAAAGTACCACTGTGCTGCATGATGTACAAACAAGCCCAACCCAGCTGAAACGTGGGGTTTAAGTACCAAAAAAATAGAAGATTCTAGTAATGTAGAAATCTAGTCTCTGCCTGGAAATATGCTAAAGATGAGGAACTATACTGTTGGGATACAGCTGTATCTAAGGGAAAAATTGTCGAAATGATCTGTCCAGCTATGGCACACTTGGAGCTTATCTCCCTGGGCCTCCACTGAAAAAGGACACGTCCAGTTGGACTTTCCTGGTAAACAAATGTAAAGTAAATAAAATAAAATAAATTGCGCTGCAGTCCATGGTGATGATCAATGAGCAGATAAGCAGAAACCCACTCAAGGGTTGGGGATTAAATACCAGAAGATTATAACTTAAAACAACTTAAAACATTAAAAAAAAAACAATGAGTTGCTTACTCCAAGCCCTAGACCAGCCAACCTTTACCAGCCATTGACCGATCAGCACAATTTTCTGACTAGAGTACAGAAGGGCCCTTTCTAATCCAAGATGGCCTGAAAAATGTGCTCAGAAAAAAACAGCCATTACAAACAAACAACTATTCCCAGAAACTGCAACCTTGAGTCTGGACTATGCTATAGCTACTAGCTACACTATTTTAAGCAGAAAATACTACAGAAATGTTTGCCACAGCAGAAAAACAGTAGTGAGACACTAAATAAAAGTTTTAAACAAAAAGAAAAAGGAAATTCTAAAGAATGCTTTCAACTGCAAACAACTCAGTTGTATGATGGACTCCTTGGCGGGAAAATCAGAACAAACAGATGCTTAACAAATGGAGAAAATATCCAGTTAATACCTTTCAAACAGTAAAAATGGCTAAAAAACTTTACAAACGTTAAACAGTGAAAACAGTAACTAAAATAATTTAACAGGCCCAGTAAGGCAGGCAAATGCAGTACAACAGTACAGTGCAGCTTGTTTATAGTAATAAAATACAGTAGAAAAGCTGGCAGCAGACAATAAAAAGTGCAATAAATTGTGGAATAAGCAATAAGTAGTAAAAATAAGCAAGAAAACAGGAAACTTCTGTTTTTAGGAAGCTCAGAAGCCTCTAGTCATCTGAAATCTCAGCACAGAATTGTGGCTGTGCCCCTCCTCCATTCAGCTCAGCATGGTTTCTCTTGAACAAGGTTTAGGTAAACACACATACAAATGTACTTGCCTTATGAGCTGTTTACTGCTCCAGATGTTCTTCATGTTTCACTATTGCAGTCATCACACTTGGGTTATCTGCCTGCAGGTAGCCCTCAGTTGGCCCGAATACCAGAGTCTTGGGATTTCTGCATCGGATGCTGTCGCCTCTTCCATGATGTCAGGTCGTCAGGGATATAAAACATGCAGCCGACGCCATTACATCAGTCTTTCTTGCTGAGAAGGAGACCGAAGCAGAAGCAGTTTGCAAGTGCTGGTCGGCTGCTACCTGAAATTTTCATTTTTTTCCGAGTTTCAGACCTGAAGTCTTCTAAAGCTAAGTACCCTGTTGGGGATTTTTTTTTTTTCTTGCTCTAACCAATATCGGAAAAAAATTAACAATTGTCTTGCCTGTGGAAAGCAAATGCCTCACAGAGATTTTCATTCTTACTGCATCACCTGTTTAGGCCCAGACCATGACGTCCCTAGCTGTCAGTTTTGTGCCTTATTTAATGCCCGGACCATTCTTCATCGGGGTATTTTTGTAGCTAAATTCTTTCACTCTCGTTCTCCATATTCTGAAATGGCTTTGGTAAGCCATCTGACTACCGATCTTCCAAAAAAGCACAAAGACAGAGACAGACCGCATAGGTCAAAAACTGCTGTAAACGCTTCCGTTAAGCTTGTGGTCAGACCACCGGTACTCAGTAAGGTGCCTTTGCAGCCCCTGATGCCCACTTCTACAGATTCACAGGCCTCAGCTGAGACCTATTCGGAGTCTGGTATGCTGCAAGATGCTTCTTCGACTATGGAACCTGCAGATGTCTCTACCTTGGATGGGTCCGGAGCCACTGTGCAGGCACCGGCTTCTGAGGGTGTATTCTGATCTAACGATATTCATGTTAAGCCAACAATTTCATTTCCTACTAAAACTACCCAGTTTCTCAGGCCTAAAGTTCGCACTACGCCTAGAAATCCGACATCCAAAGCACATGCTCATCCTCCCATGCCACAAAAACAAATGCTTAGAATGGCTGAAGACCTTATTACTGTAGTTAGGGGAAGCCAGCCTTCCCCTGCCAAAAGACAAAGAATTGAATTTCTTTCTGATTCTACAGACCAGGAGTCTAATAACTCTGACACTTCAGATTATCAGGACATACCCTTATCTACCTATGTCAGATGCAGAGGAATCCATTCCCTCTGCCTCTCCTCCATAGGACTTCTCTTTTAGTGAAACCTTGCATACCTTAAGAGAGCATTTCTGCCAGGACTATCCTCAGTCCGAAAAGAGACTCAGGGAATTTTTAGATTTGCCTCAGCACAGGCCTCTAGCTATACCCCCTGTCCTGGATATTGTAGACGATGTCTTCTTGGAGTCCAGTCTTACTTCTGACACCTTATCACCAGCTCTTAGAAAACCTGACAGGTACTAACTAGAGAGTACCTGATTCTCACAAATATCTCTTTAAGAATCCTACTGTGGATCCAGAGACCATTTCCAAGGGACCCAAAGGCATTAAGGCTACTACAGCCAAAAACCCTACCCCTTCAGACAGGATTCTAGAGCTTTAGACATATGCGGTAAGAAGGTACATACCTCTACAACTCTTGCCAACAGGGCTTTGAATTGCCAGTTTCACATGTTGAAGTACCAGCAACATATTATGGAAGTAATTAAACAAAAAAATGGTGTTACTTCCAGAAAATAAAGATTTACAAGAGTTAATGCATTCTGCAAACCAAGTTAGTGAACATACTTTGCGATGTGGGTTTGATGCCTTAGAAGCATCTTGCAGGGCTGCTGTCACTGGGTCTATACTCGGAAGGCATGCTTGGCTAAAAGAACAAGTCTTGCCTGACCATGTCAAAGCAAAATTACTAGATGCTCCATTAAACCAGTAGCGTTTGTTTGGCACAAAAGCAGAAGTTCTTAAAAAGATGGAAGAAAACGCTAAATCTATGCAAACAGTCAAAGATTTCTTACAGGTGCAGCCACCTAGATTCAGTAGGCATTGGCCTTCAAAACACTGGTCATTTCCAGTACCTCTCAGGCCTTCTCAGTCCAAGCTCAGGGGAAACAGACCACCAAGACTACAGTCTCACGATATGCAGAGATCTAAATAATGGAGTGTTTCCACCTCAAAACCAGGGAGTGGTAAGCCACCCCCTTATGGAAAAAGTTCACAATGACTTTCCAATTATCCTTCCCAACCATGCCCAAGTACTTGCGCCCCTAGGAGGAAAACCCACCCTTCATGCAAAAAACTGGATGTCCATTACTCAGGAAAGATGGGTTCTAAACATTGTATCCCAGGGATACAGATTCTACTTCCACTCACAGCCAACACCAAGCGGGTTGCCAGACCTTCCTCCAAACCAGTGGGCAGAGGCTCAAAAGCAAGTACTTTCCCGTCTCCATATCAGGGCTATTCAATCTGTTCCAGTAGAACTAAGGGGACAGGGTTTCTACTCCAGACTGTTCCTGGTGCCCAGAAAAGAAAGCTCCTGGCGTCTGATCCTGGATCTATCAATCCTCAACACCTTTCTGGTGGTCCCAAAATTCAAAATGCTTATACTGCAACAACTTCTTCCTATGCTAGCCAAGGATGCCTGGTTAGTCACCATTGACTTAAAAGAAGCTTATTTGCACATCCCCATAAGGGAGTCTTGCAGGAAAATATTTATGTTTCAGTTCTCTGCACTTCCCTTTGGCTTATCTACTGCACCCAGAGTATTCACAAAATGCATGGCTCCAGCAACTGCATACAGCAAGCAGAGAAATATTCAAATCTACCCATACTTGGATGATTGCCTGATTCAGGCAGACAGTCAGGAATTGCTACTTCAGCACCTGGCATTTGTAAAAAGACTTCTAACTTCACTGGGCTGCACCATTAACGAAAATAAATCACAACTGGTGCCCAGCCAACAAATTGTATTCTTGGGAGCAAGTGTGAACACAACTTCCCAGATGGCATTCCTCACTCCAGAAAAACAGGTACATTTAGGTTCATAGGTAGGTCCTAGGCTACTGGCCCTAGGGCCTATATAAGCCTAGCCAAACGGTAACCTGGCTTTCACCACCCAAGAAAATTATTTTCCTGTGCCCCTGTCACAAGAGCCACAGAAGTGAGGTGCTTTGTTTGATATAGATAGGTAGTTTGTTCCAGAGTATTGAAAGTCTCTGGGGCAGGAATCTATCCCTCCAGCATGTTCTGTTTATTGTGGTGACAAGGTTTAGGTCCTTATATCGTGTAGCTTGGAGGGATTGGGATTTCTTTAACTGGAACATGTCCAACAGCTCTGGGTTTGACATAGCTTTGTATGTTAGGCAGAGATTGCCTCTGAGTAGGTGATATGCGACGGAGTATAGCTGGAGTGTTTTGAGGCGGTCTACGTAGGGCATCTGTTTGAGGCCAATAATCCTCTTTGTGAGGTATTTCTGCAGCCATTCCAGTTGTTGTAGATATCTTGTGAGCTTCATACCAAAAGGGGCATTGTACTCTATAATGGGTCTAATGAGTGATGAGTAGAGGGGAACAATGACCTCTTTTTTCCTGGATGAGAAACCTTTTGTGATGAGGTGTGCCACATAGAAGGATTTCCTGACTACTGTGCCAATGTGATTATCAAAGGAGAAACTACTGTCCACCTATGTCCCAAGGTCTCTTATCACATTTTCAGTGTTAAGTAGACTACCACCTGTATGGTAGTTCATGGGTACAGATTTTTTACCAAAAGGGATGACAATGCATTTTTGGCATTGAGCTTGAAGCCATGGCTTTGACACCAGACATCTGTCTCGGTGAGGCCCTTCTGTAGGATGTCCACATTGTTGGGAGTTTTGATTATGGTTCCTAGTTTGCACTCATTTGCTAACTTTGTTAGCCAAAGACCTTCTGTGTTAGCCAGTACTTCAGAGAAGTAGATACCAAACAGGACAGGACCCAGGACTGAACCCTGTGTTACTCCACTTGTCACTGGTCTGAAGTTGGATTTAGTGTCTGCTACTTTCACAGTGTGGGTTCTGTCAGTGAGCCAGTTGGCAACCCATCTTGTGACATAGGGATCTATACCTAGTTTATTGAGTTTATCTATAATTCCAGAGTGGGAGATGGTGTTGAAAGCCTTGGCGAGATCTAGATAGACTGTGTGAACCACTTTACCCTCATCTACGGCTTTTGTGACCGCATCAAAGAAGTCTGTCAGGTTTAGGAGACATGATCTGCCTCTTACAAACCTGAACTGGGTAGGGTCCAGAGTTTGGAGATTACCAATGTCATTGTTTATAAGTTCCATTATGATACGTTCCACAGCCTTGCAGACCAGGCTCGTCAGGCTAATGGGGTGGTAGTTCCCAGGGTCCATGGTGGCTCCCTCTTTGTGGAGTGGGATAACCGTTGCTGTGCACCATTCAGTGGGTGCAAAGCCTGAGGTGAGGCTATGACTGAACATGGTACTTAGATGAGGTGCCAGTTTGTTCTGTAGTTCATGTAGAACACAGCCTGGGATGTTGTCAGGTCCCATGGATGCTGTGTTCTTGGCTTTGGAGAGTGTGTTTTTTACCTGTGCAGCCGTGATTACAGAAACTTTGCATTCTTCCAGTGCAGAGATGGGCCCTTTAGGCGGGTGAGAGAGGGGTAAAGTTAGCACTGAATCTATCTGCCAGGATGTTGGCAATATCAGTTGGTTATGTATATTTAGTGCCATTGTGCTGTAACTCAGAGCAGATCTGAGTGTTGCCATTGACATTCTTGACATAGCTGCAGAATGCGTTGTGGTTGTCTTTAGAATCAGTGGTGATTTTGTTTTCATAAATAGCTTTGGAGGATTTTATGTGGGATCTCAGCTTCTTACTGAGGCTGACCAGGGAGTTCCTCCAATCATGGGCTTTTATTCTTTTTTGCAACAGTTTCTTTCTTCTGTTGTAAAGTTTATTTATGGCAGGAGACCACCAGATTGGCTTCCTTTTTTTGGAGGATAGCATCTTGGTTCTGTTAGGGATTGCACGATCCATGCTCTCGTGTAAGTGCTTATAAAGTGCATTTGTATAGGATTCAGCAGTCGTACCTCTATTGTCTGTCAGCACAGGTGTCGTGAAGTTTGCCACTTCTGTCTTAAGAAGTGTGAAGTTGGCTTTGGAGAAATATTTTACAGTGGTTTCCCTAATGGGGGGGTGGGGTGGGATGTGGATGTCTAGGGTGATTAGCTTGTGGTCGGATCTTACCAATGAGGAAATGACCACTGGTGTGAAACACCAGTTGCCCATGTTGGCAATGACTAGGTCTAGGTTATTGTGGGGGTGTGGATAAGTTGATCCAAGGCATTGGAATTTATGAATTCCAGAAATCGTTGAACACAAGGGGGTTGGCACATGAGTAGTTTTCCCAGTTAATGGTGGGGTAGTTGAAAACACCCATTATTAGGGTATTAGGCTGCACCCTAATATTTTCCAGTGTATCAAGAAATGAGGACTGGGAATCCTGTGACATGGAAGGGGATCTGTAGCAAGCTACAGTTTGGACTGCGGTCTTGCCGAGAGTTAGTTGCACTTGGATAATCTCGGATGCATTATGCTGAGCAACTAGCCTGGAGGTGTGGATATCCGTAATGAATATAGACACACCTCTGCCTTTAGTGTTTCGGTTCAGGTTAGGTGGCCGAAAGGTGTGGCATGGATTATAGCTTGGTAATGCAGGGGTGCTCTTTGGAGCCTTGAACCAGGTCTCTGTCACTGCACAGATGTCGATGTTCTCCATTTTAAGGAGTGCCTCGACTGAGTGCATTTTGAGGTTTAAACTTCTAGCATCGAGTAGCATTACCCTCAGATTTTGCTTGCTTGTACCTGTTACGGTGGTGAATTTGTCATTTGAAACTTGCCTAAAAAAGGTACTATAGGGGTGGCAGAGCCTTAGCCAGTATCTGGAATCCCAAGGGCGACAGGTGCAGGTCATCTCTGGCAAAGCATTGTGGTTTGTCGATCATGTCATCCCAGGCAGACAGATACTGGGTCCCCTTAGAATGACACCAGAAGCATAGCTAATTGTTGAAGTCAATCATTTTGTCCTTGTACTGTGGTATCATTCTGGGTGATGGCAGAATGCTATTCAGGGCAAGGGTCATAGTTGCCTGGGCTACAAGATCGGACAACTCCTCCATGTCTCTTTTCATGTGGTCCAGGGAGGTACTTCTCAGTTCATTCACACCAACATGGACAGTGACCGAGTCATATTTGTACTTGTTGTACTTGACAAACTATTTCAAACTAATGGACAACAAAACCCAGCTATCTGCAAGGAAAACATTGCATGCCCTAGGGTTCAAGGCCTCATGCATTCTGCTAATTCCATATGCAAGACTGCATATGAGGAAACTTCAAGGGTACTTAAAAAGTCTCTGTTGTCAACATTCTGAGGACCTGGAAACAGTGATATCTATTGTACATTTGTCAAAGGGCAGAGTTCCTTTGTTGGGCAGAAACATGTAACCACAACAATGGACTTCCTTTCACTCATCCCCTCGCTGCCCAAACCCTGACAACAGATGCATCAGACTATGCATGGGGAGCTTACATGGCAGGCAAATGCATTCAAGGCAAACGGAGCCCAAAACAAATTCCCTTGCATATCAAAAAGAGATGCTAGCTGTACAGAATGCTCTGACAGTCTTCAAATATCTTATCTGTCCAGGACAGCTCCTGATAAAGACAGACAACACCACAGTTATGTGGTACATAAATAAGCAGGGTGGGATTCATTCTTACCCACTCTGCAGGTTAGCCATGGCTCTGTGGAACACAGCCTTGAGCACCCAAGTACACCTACAAGCTCAATTCCTGCCAGGCAAGCAAAATTCACTGGCAGACTGCTTAAGCAGAAATCTACTGGACCCTCACAAGTGGAAACTGGAACCCAACTCATTCAAACTTCTAACCCAAAGGTGGGGAACTCCAGAGGTGGACCTTTTTGCCTCCCCCCAAAACCACCAATTGGACAAATTTTGTACCAGGAACCTTCACAGCAGAGCCTTGAAGGTGGACACCCTATCCTTTACATGAGAAAACCTCTCAATTTATGCCTTTCTTCCTCAGTCCCTCCTCTCAAAAGTACTACTCAAGATCAAACAGGACAGGCCAAGAGCAATCCTTATTGCACCAGACTGGCCACACCAGCACTGGTACCCACTCCTATGCAGTCTGGCAGCAGTGCCACCCTGGTATCTACATCAGACACCTTCCCTGCTGTCTCAGGAGGAGGGACAGATTTTGCATCCACAGCTGCAAACCCTAAACCTTGCAGCCTGGCTTATCCCATGAATTCACCACCAGCATCCCTCAGCAAACAGTTGCTGATATCATGCTTGAGGCCAGAAGGTCTATTACTAGGAAATCCTACGATGAAAAGTGGAAAAGATATTGTTCTTGGAGTCAGTCTCAAGGAAAGGACACAGCTGTGCTCACCCTCTCATCAAGCAGTTCCTGAGAGGAGCTAACAATTTAAGGCCCCCTAGGAGAGCTTCCACCCCAGCATGGGACCTTAACTTTGTACTGGAAAAGCTCACACTTCCCCCTTTTGAACCTGCTGCTTCAGCAGAGTTAAAATTCCTCTCTTGGAAAACATCCTTACTTCTAGCTATTACTTCAGTAAGAAGAGTTTCTGTGTTACAGGCACTAATGGCGGTGGAGCCCTTCATTATTTTCCATGCTGACAGGGTTTCCCTCAGGACTAAACCTTCCTTTATGCCCAAGGTGGTATCCAGTGGGGTTTTAAACCAATCTATCCATTTGCCAACCTTTTTCCTTAATCCTCAGAATAGAGGGGAAAGGATCCTGCACTCCTTAGACATGCACAGGCAGCTCAGGTTCTACCTTGACAGGACTAAGCCTTTCAGAAAATCTGACCAGCTACTGGTCAGCTTTGCTACAGGGACAGAGGGCAAGGCCATTTCAAAGCAAACCATTTCCAAATGGATAGCACACTGCATCCATTTCTATTATAAGCACCATGGAAAACCTACTCCTCTGGGGATCAGAACACATTCCACTAGGGCTACCTCAATCTCTACAGCATTTCTCAGGGGGGTCCCCACCAGGGACATCCTGGAAGCTGCAAGCTGGAGTTCTGTACACACCTTCACCAAGCATTACTACTTACCACTTACCCATTTTTTTCTAAATCCAGAGTTGGATTTGCTACAGCAGTCTTACAAGGCCTGCTAGCCAGCCCCAACACTTCTTGACTGCCTCCACCCTTCCTCAGCTTTGGGAATCAACCCAAGTGTGATGACTGCAACAGAGAAACACGAAGAACATAGTACAGTTGTGTACACTTACCATAAATGTAGATGTTTGAGTGTATTCACTGTTGCAGTCCTGGTTTCCCTCCCTCTAGCCCCCTGGTTTTCTCTGTCCTTTTTATCTATCCTCTTTATGGCCTCTTTTATGGCAGGGGTACTTACTTTTCACTGGAGGTGTTCCACATCATGTAATAGCTTCCTATTTTGGGGGCTCCTGACATCTAGGGCAAGAAAAAATTATGTAAGGACGTTGGCTGCATGTTTTATACCCCTGACGACCTGACGTCATGGAAGAGGCGACAGCATCCGACGCAGAAATCCCAAGACTTTGGTATTTGAGCTGACTGAGGGCTACCTGCAGGCAGATAACCCAAGTGTGATGACTACAACAGTGAATACATTCGAACATCTACATTTATGGTAAGTGTACATAACTGTACCTTCTGTGGTTCTTTTTTACTGCTCCAGTTCTGTGGAACCTTTTTAATTGCGCTCATAAGGTAATGATTATAATCATTTTATTTCCTGTTGTGTTTTAATAGTGCACTGGAGGGTTATATTTGGAATTTGTTAGTTTTGTACTTTAGTTATATGTTTATTTAATTTAATATAATTTCATATGGGCACTAAGAATTTGGTCTGTTTCGGTGCTAATGCCATTTTCCTACTTGCTAGCTGTCGTCATTTATTATATTATAGTTTATATTTTTAAGCTCTTTAAAATAACTGTTATTTCTACTCAGTACACTACTGGGTTTTTTTTTTTTTATGACGTTGGTTGAATTTTGTCTGTGCAATATTATGTGGATTTTTTTCCCCACTGAGTAAATGCAAAGTGTTTGGCTTGCAGATTACTGTTTTTCCTTTTAAACTAAGTATTAATTTTGGTTTAGATGATTATTTTAGTTTACATACGTGTTTGGAAAGTGTGCGCATGTGTGTGTGTGTGTGTGTGTGTGTGTGTGACTACAACTTACTTTACAAGATTTTAGCAAGTACAATAAATTTAGGAGAATTTTGTAGCTTTGGTGATATGCCGCAATTGTAGCTGAACTATATCACGTTTTTAACTAAACCTGCAATAATTTTCCAACTGTGTAGGTAAACAAAAAAGTTCTACACAGTCTACATTCATTTATATGAAGGCAGTCCTGGAGACCACTGATGAGTGTAGGCCAGTTTGCCAACTGTCTGGTTAAGTGACATTCTCAGAGTCACATAGCAGGCAAATGGAGACCAAAGGAATCGATCCCTGTACTACAGGAAGCTGCTTATTAACAACTCATAGCATTAATCCTCTGTACAAGCTGCCAGACATAACACATTTCAGATGGATTTACCAGTAGGCTAAATATGCATTTATATTACCTTCTCAGTGCCTCTATTTAAGTCGGAATAGGGATCCCAGTCATTAAGTGTAAAATCATACAACTGTGAGCATATTGCAGGCCAGAGTCATGCAAGTTCTGAGCTTAAAATATTTGCTACTTGAACAGTAACTGTTTTTATAATAGAGTATAAAGTTAAATGTCATAAACATCAAAATTGTGATAACATAACTGTTTCAATCTATAGTTTAGGCCATTAAAACTGAAGAAACATACCTCATGGTTTTCTATGGTCCTCTAAAAAGATGCTTTTCTTGCATGCTTTGAGTCTGTACACTTGTGTTCATCTTTTATCGTCCTTTGAAATCAGACATCATCCTGTGTCTTTTATGAAATAAAGCTATGGTTCTACTGGGTCTTAGCTAAAACATTCAGTTCATTGTACAAAGAAGCACCTACAAAATATCCGGCAGCATATTGACATGACTGACAAGGCGAAACACTTTGTCTCCTTTGTAAAATATTATTTTTCTGATGGGTTAAGTCAATTGTCATTCACACATGTAGCTAGATTCAGCAAAAAGCATCAAAACAACAAACAACACTCTAGGAGCTATGCCCTTAAGTGGTACAGTAATTACTTGGACAGCAGATTGTTTTCCTCATCAAGATTCATCTCACACCATCCTTTCACAAAAGACATACCATGGTTGTTGCTGTAATTCCTCTGAACTGGCTAGTATTGTTTGTTTTGATGGTCAAAGGTCATGCTGCAAACACTTCATGCAGAAATCAGCAGTCAGCCAATAACAGTGGGCCTTCTTAAAGAGACTATTTTCTCTTTTACTAAAGAAAAGGATTTTGCTTAAGGCCCTCTGTTTCAAGTGTCTCAATAGGCAGAGCAAGGTTGACAGAGAAATCTTTTCTTTTCTTATTTCTTTGTCTAACTTTATTATATGCAGGGTGTACTTGAGAGGTTTGAAAGGAACAACAAAATTCTCAAGGGAGCATTTTGCTATTTTTTTACACTTGTGTTACCTGAGTTGAAGCATATCACATTAATAGCTACAAGGAGTTTTATTTAAAATTGCTTGCTTTGAAAAGTATATAGAAAGTATTTTTTGAAAAGGAATTGTTATAGTAATTCTATGTTGAATTAAATTAAATACTGCATTGTGTCATTGTGGTTATAGTGCCGCATATACTGATGATAGTGATCAATGTGTTTTTTTTTTATCTCATAGGAATAAGAATGTTTATGTTTCCTCAAATGTTATCTACATTATAAAATATGGTAAATATCCATATATTGTTCTTTCAGCAAGAAAGAGTTATTCAGTAATGCTATTTTTATTGATGCATATATGGCTTATAATATTTTATTTGTTTTATTTTATTTTTATTATTTTATTTACTACTTTATAAGAGAGTGGTAGAATGGGTATTATATATGGCACTTGTATTGAGTAATTCATTTATTGTAATGACATGGTTCATTAATGCGGTGTCTTAAGCCTTTCTACATCAGTGTTAGACACACTTTTGCATCCCTTAATAATCACTTCTTTGAATAAGCAGGGGATGACAACCAGTCATGTCTGTGTGAGTACGTCTGCCTGCTTGTTTATATATGTCTGTGTAGGGAGTCTATGTGACAGCCCATGTGGATATGGATATAAATGTGTGCGTGTGTGTGTGTGTGTGTGTGTGTGTGTGTGTGTGTGTGTGTGTGTGTGTGTGTGTGTGTGTTGATGTGGTGCTTTTAATTTATTCCTGTTTAAAGTGCATCTGTCTTTTTAGGATAATCTGATTAGGACAAAGATAAAAGTTGAATGCAATCTTTTAATTTAACAGAATACTTGCAGTAAATCTAGCATCTAGGAAAGCTGTGCATTTGTACTGGTCTCTATGATTCCTGTTTGAAGTACTTGGAAATTTCTTTCATATTATAATCATAACTTTTCTACCATGGAATTGTTATATTAAAAAATCAAAACTGATAGTCTTTGTAGCACTCGTCTAACCATGGTAACAGCAAGTACTGACTCAACATTAAATAATACAGTGGAGAGAAAATATTTATAGGAGATGCCAAGGTTTACCTATGTCAGTGACTCAACACATGGCCCACCTGCCTTTCAGAATGGAAGCTCAGTTGACTGTTGGCTTCATTCCTACCTGAGAATGTTAGATTTATTTTTCCATAATGGAATTGCAGTGCTGTGTGTGTGAGGGTGGGGGCTGTTGCACTTCTGAGACACTAAACCAAAGCCCCATTTGCCCTACTAAGTAGCAGCTCTGGAGAATGTAAAAGATGCCGCTGTACTTATAAAAAAGGGTACTTGAATTTCCTTGATCCCCTGCCCAAATTTCCAGTAGTCAGTATTAATACCAACTTTGAGCTCCTCTGAAAAGATTCCACTAGCCTAGTGAGACTCTCTTGGTCAACAAAACATAAATAAGTAAGTAATAATATACATATGTGATCTAATTCAGGAGAAAGCAGTAACACTAAGGTGTAGCATGTAACAAGTGATGACATCATTAGAGAACTTACAGAAAATGAAGTAAAATGTTTCAGATTTGTACATGGGAAGAACATTATATTTAAGAACAGAATGATGATTGTACATATCAACCTGCATGAGGATGTGTTATCCTGTTGTTGGGATGCTACAGTGTTGCCTGCTTTTCAGGTAGCATCCTTCATGGTTTACCTGAGTACTGCAAACACTGAATGACAGCTATCACATTACAAAAAGCATGTATTCTTTCATTATCATCACACGTTATTCTTTTCAGTGAAACTATTTCTCTTTTTCCACAAAAAAATGCTGTAGATTTGTTTATTTGGGTACTGTTAAGTGGGTAAGTTCTGTTAAGCTAAAATGTGGCCCCTGATCTGCTTAACTAACTTAAAGTTACTCAAAGTGACAGTTACAACTGAATTAATTCGACGTATGACTACTTCTAACAATTTATTATAGACCCTGATTCCAGAGTGTGGAGCTATCAGTTTAATACTTTTAATTGTTTCCATTTTCTATATGTTTTGACAGTTACAGTTGAAGGAATCAGACTTATGACTATTTCTAACACTTTAGGAACCAAAAACTGTAAATTCGTACAGCCAAAAAAGTGAAACTAAGAACCTCAAAGGCACACTTAGTGGGTATAACACTTGCTTAGGTGTAATAAAGATAAAAATCCAGAACCATAAATGACAATCAAAAAGATGCTTAATAAACCATAAATAAATATTTTTTATTATATTTATTTTTATGGGTTATTAAACATGGTTTTGTTGTCGTTTGTGGTTCTGCAGTTTTATCTTTAGTATGTCTAAGTAAGTGTTTTACCCACTATGTGTGCCTTTGGGTTTCTTTATTTCTAACACTTTGATATACATCCTGCATCCAAGGTATAGTGTTATCTTTTTAATATTTTTGACTGTTCTCATGTTCTATATCATTTTCCTCTGTACAGGAGACCATT
Source organism: Protopterus annectens (assembly GCF_019279795.1). Lineage (NCBI taxonomy): Eukaryota > Metazoa > Chordata > Ceratodontiformes > Protopteridae > Protopterus > Protopterus annectens. The sequence goes on from NC_056726.1 coordinate 1,370,920,942, forward strand.
CATCCTCTACCTCCAGTGAATCTTGAGCCCATTCATTATCAACGCAGGGAGACCCACCTGCACCATGCAAGAGCCAGCGGGAAGGGTCCAGCATTCATTCAGCCATCGAGAAGCTTGTTCCCCTGCCTGTGCTGTATCTTGTGCTTGATGCAAGGATGGTGAGGGTGTCCTCATCCAAACAGCCTAAGTGTGTCTGGATTCGTGCCTCACACCAAGCCTACTCATGTTTCAGAATGGACCCAGTCTGTGACCTACACTGCTTTTCTCTCACTGTAGAAGCCCAAGTAATGCCAGATGCACTGTATGGGGATGTTTTCCTATTATTGGTCCTCTAATCCCTCCTCACTGCTGGCTGACAGGAGCACTTACCTCACTTCAGAGTCATCCTATGCTCCTCCCAATGCACATTTTTCCATAGCGGTTTAGTTAAAGTTACCATCACTAGGATGGAACCACCAAGCCCATGTGCCAAGAACCTATCTCCATCTTTGTCTCCTGCAGGCTTCTGATGGCTGGTGGTGAAAAGCCAAATACACCAACAGTACCTCCTTCTACACAGTTTATGGTGACATTGACCATCAAACTCACACATTCCTGCCCAGCACTCCCAGTGTCCAAAACACTGCTTAGACTCAGATCATCTGAATCAGAGGACTTTACGTCTCACTGCAAGAGAGCTAGGCTGATTCTATTCATTACACAGATTGTCTGTTGCACAGGATTTTATGCAGTTCATGAAATGTTTCAGGAATGGGCTACTATCTGTGGAGCTTTCTACGGTACTACTGAAGTAATTGTTTTTGTGGCTTTGCTACTTAGTACGGAGAGGGTTGGAATTATATGTAAGTCACTCATGCTTTTTTGTTAGCTTAAAGGCGTTAGCAATGTTTGTCATAGGTCCAGTTTTCCAGAAATGTTACTTTATGACAAGTTTTTCTCTTTTAATTTATTTTTTATTTTTATTTTAAGTGTAGGTACCAGTCAGCAAAACATATTGTTCTTGATATGTAGCAGCACCGTGGTGTATTTTACAAATATGTAAGCAAGTTATAGTTGATGATTTATAATGGAAGGAAACCCAAGTAAGTTATAATAACTCTCACAGGATGCTGAGGCAGTTGGCTGATAGTCACTAACTTCTGCTTATTAAGCTGTAGCCTTTGACTGCAGTGCCGTTTGCCTCAGGAAAAGAACAAACATAATGTTTTCATTGGGCTAGATGACGTAATTGATACCTACATGACCAATACACTGAGCTTTGCTTCCCCAATTGAAAAAACATGTTCACACTGTCAACTTTGACATTGCTTTATCTCACACTATGATACAAAAACACTGTGATACAATCTGAGAGTTGGAGCACTACATTTCTTAAAAAATCACCCTTTTTTCAAACACTGAATGACAAAAAGTAATAAATCGAGTTAATTTTCATACAGGCACCAGAGTCAAGTTTGCTATTATGAGAGCAGTTCCATTTGTAGGGGTCTAGTGGTCTTATGTGTGTATGTATATGAGGGAAAGAAACACAGCCTTCAAGGCAAATGACAAAGAAAGGTTAAACGTGGCCAGGTCAAATCTGAAAAAGGGCATCAAAGAGGCAAAGAGGAAGTATGGAAGGAAAATTCAGATCTGCTTCCAAGACCTGAGGGACACAAGAAGCCTATGGCAGGGGATACAGCAGCTCAGACTATAAGTCCAAATCACCCCAGTGCGATAACAGCTTGGAATTCCTAAATGAACTCAATTCCTTCTTTGGCAGATTTGAGAAGAACACCACCGTACCTTCTAAAACAAACACTGACAAAGAGGAGACAGTGCTCACCTTAAACTCTGATGAGGTAAGACTTCAGCTTAAGAAGGTGAATCCTAGGAAGGCTGCTGGACCAGACAACATACCTGGCAAGGTGTTGAAGGGCTGTGCTGATCAGTTATGTCTGGTAATGACCTCTTCAACTCATCCCTTGCTATGGAGAAAGTTCCCTCATGTTTCAAGGAAACAAGTATTGTCCTACTTCCAAAGAAACCCAACCTTACCTGCCTCAATGACTTCTGACCAGTCACCTTAACCTCAAACTTCATGAACTGCTTTGAGAGGATTGTGAAGTAACATCTATCTGCAAGTCTGCTTACGTCCTTCGATCCACTCCAGTTTGCATGCCAGGCAAATAGATCGACTGCGGATGTTGTATCTGTCACACTGCACCTTGCATTAAAACACCTAGAAGGGAGAAACAACTACATGTGGATTCTGTACATCGACTTCAGTTCTGCATTCAACACTGTGATACCAATGCAACTGGTGGATAAACTTGTGAAACTCAAAATAAACAAGCACCTATGTAACTGGATTCTTGACTTTCTGGTTGGTAGACCCCAGTGGACATGCACTGCAAATAACACCTCTCAACGCACAGTCCTGATTACTGGTGTCCCCCCAAGGTTGTGTGCTCAGCCCTTTGCTCTTCACCATCCTTACCCATGACTGCACTGCAAAACATAAGTCAAACCATATTATAAAATTTACCATGCACAATGTACGAGTTTTGATCTTGATCTCTGGCTAATGCCTGTTTGGAGTTTGCATGTTCTCCCTGTATCTCTGCAGGGTTCTTCCAACCTCTAAAAAAATGCTAACTATTTCCATCTCAAACTCATCAATGAATGGAGCTGTGGGCAGCAGCACAGCCGCTACATCTACATGGTGCCCTACAGGGGTTCATAGGTTCATACTAGGCTATCTGCCCTAGGGCATTTATAAGCCTAGCCAGAGTGTTTTTGGCTTTTGCTACCCATTTTAAATTAATTTTGCTATGCCCTTTTTCGCGTTGTATAGACCAACTGCTTTGGACATCTACTGTGGTGTGTAGTATTCTCAGGCTAGGAGAACATGGATCACAGGCTGCATGCTGTGGCAGGGATAGCCACTCAGCAGTGTAAAATATGGTTCTAGGTGATTTGGTCATGTTGCCTAAGCCAAATGAGGTATGGGTAGGCACTGGTGATAAGTGAATTGATCTATGTCAGCCCTGGGTCAATGAAAGCTACTGGCTACTTGGTGTCCAGTGGCCTAGCCTGGGTTACCTAGGACAGCTCTGTTGAACAAAAGCCAAACATGAACTAAGAATTGCAGGTTTACTGACAGGATGCAGCTTGGAAGTGGGTGATGGTATGGAGGAGGCTGGACATCACATCCAAGAGAGAATATGGAATGACATTGCCAATTGGCTTGAGATCCTGAGTCTACTACTGAGGAGGAGGAGGACAAGCTATAAATAGTGTGGGAATTGTGGTGAGAGAGGCTTTAGTGACAGACTCATGCAATCAGATTCCATTGTAGTAATAGGGCAGTATTCATAATCTCAGCCTATGCCCCACAGGGTTGTGATAGTAAGGAAAAAAGGGCATTCATATAACAATTGCAGGACCTACCAGATAAAGCAGGACAACATGAATTGGTGTTGATAATGGGTAGCTTGAATGCACATACTGGGAAGGACAGTAGAGGATATGAGGACTGCCTGGGTCCACATGGGTGAGGCAACAGGAATAATGAAGGAAAAGCCATTTTAGACTTCTATCTGGCAAATGGCTTGTTAACAGCCAATACATGGTTCAGAAAGCGAGACAATCACAAGGTCACATAAAATAGTGCAACATGCAGGTCAGGTAGACTTCCTCCTAATAAGGAAAGGGCACTGGAGTAGAACCAGTGATTGCAAAGTCATCCCCAGTGAAACAGTCAGCCCACAGCATAAACCACTGGTTGCCACAATCAGCTGTAAGCAATAGTCAGAGAAGGCTCTAAGGTCAACAGATATCAGGCTGAAGACCTGGAGGTTGAGTGGAGAGAAAGCAAAACATTTCAAGGATTTAATCAAGGTTCACATAATTACAAGGTTCTACCACCGTAAGAAGAGGAAGAAATAAGTGGAAATGAAGAAGAATGACAGCACCTCAAAACAGCATGTGTGAGGACTACAGAACAGATATGTGGCTGAGCCAGATATGGAAATAAGGTACATAAGGAAAGCTGTTGGTGGAAGGCAGAAGTCCAGGAAAAGATCAATAGAGAAGGAGTGCAGGAAAAATTGTTTGACAGAAAAAATGGACCAGGCTAGGCAGGAATACTGGTTGGCTAACAAAGAAGCTAAGAAAGGAGTTGAAATAGCAAAGAACAGGGCATCAGAGGCACCCTAGCACATACCTCTCAATTTCTCAGCGTGGGAAATCTGGACAAAGACAGAAATAATGGGGAGGGGTAAAGGCCCCAAAATAGGGACAGATTTTAACTATTGCTTGTATTACCTTAGCATGTTGCTAGAATAACAGATTTTGAGTTATTCTTTATCTTCTGAAGGATATGAAGTATGAAACTTAAATGCATGAAGTTATTTAGTTTTATTTAGTTAATTCAATCCTCAATTATTTTCAAGAAAACCACAATTTTTATGAGTCGAATATCTGGACATTCTGCAAAAATCTGGACAGTTGAGAGGTATGGCAGCTTTTGGAAAGTGACACAATCGGAGGTGCAAAGAAACTATATCGGTTGCAAGATGAAGCCAGAAAGATTTACTTGTGCCTGCACTTTAAATAAATCGTCTTTGCTGTAAATTGTATTTTTTAATTGTCTCTGGCTTCCCACTAATGTGCGACAGCCATTACTGCACCGTAAAATATGTTTGTTACCTATTTCTACTGCATTTACTGAAAAAAAAAAAACTTGCTATTTTCCCGCCTTACTAAGCTAGAAAAGTCCAGTTTCAGATACCTGCTGATACCTAGACTGTGTTTGAGCTTCTGTGTTGGCCATACCTCATTTGGACAAAAAGGAAGTTTCTTTGTTCACCAGTGAGAGTGGAGAGCTCTGAACAGCCTACTTGTCTTTGGAGGAGTGGTTTCTGCCCAGAAACTGTAGTTTTCTTGGCCGTTTTGGGCTAATTTCTATCTCTTTAATCTTACTGATATAAAAAATGCATTTGCGTGGCTTTTGCATTAGTATAAGCTAAGCAGATCCTGTCCAGGTGTCCTGCAGAGACCTACAATGCCGGAAAGGCAAAAGGAGAGACTTTGGAGTGTTTAAGTACCATTTTTTGGTTTTCTTGTTGCTTACTGCTATTTCCACCTAAACACTTGTTCTCTGGTGTTTATTGCTTCTCAAAATGCTCATTTTATACTGAAAATTGCATTTACTTGTGCCTGCACTTTAAACAAATCGTTTTTGCTGTAAATTGTATTTTTTAATTGTCTCTGGCTTCCCACTCACGTGCGACAGCAATTACTGCACTGTAAAAGTTGTTTGTTACCTGTTTCTACTGCATTTACTGAAAAAAGAAATCTTGCTATTTTCCCACCTTACTAAGCTAGAAAAGTCCAGTTTCAGATACCTGCTGATATCTGGACTGTGTTTCAGCTTCAGTGTTGGCGATACTTTATTTGGGCAAAAAGGAAGTTTCTTTGTTCACCAGTGAGAGGGGGGAGCTCTGAACAGCCTACTTGTCTTTGGAGGAGTGGTTTCTGCCCAGAAACTGTAGTTTTCTTGGCCGTTTTGGGCTAATTTCCATCTCTTTAATCTTTCTGATATAAAAAACGCATTTGCACAGTTTTTGCATCTGTATAAGCTCAGCAGATCCTGCCCAGGTGTCCTGCAGAAAACTACAACACCAGAAAGGCAAAAGGAGAGACTTTGGAGTGTTTAAGTACCGTTTTTTGGTTTTCTTGTTGTTTACTGCTATTTCTGCCTAAACGCTTGTTTTCTGGCATTTATTGCTTCTCAAAACACATATTTTATATTGAAAATTGCATTTATTTGTGCCTGCACTTTAAACAAATCGTTTTTTCTGTAAATTGTATTTTTTAATTGTCCCTGGCTTTCCACTCACGTGCAACAGCCATTACTGCACTGTAAAAGTTGTTTGTTATCTGTTTCTACTGCATTTACTGAAAACAATCTTGCTATTTTCCTGCCTTACTAAGAAAGAAAAGTCCAGTTTCAGATACCTGCTGATACCTGGATTGTGTTTAAGCTTCTGTGTTGGCCATACCTTATTTGGGCAAAAAGGAAGTTTCTTTGTTCACCAGTGAGAGTGGGGAGCTCTGAACAGCCTACTTGTACTTGGAGGAGTGGTTTCTGCCCAGACACTGTAGTTTTCTTGGCTGTTTTGGGTTAATTTCTATCTCTTTAATCCTTCTGATATAAAAAACGCATTTGCGCGGTTTAGTGTGCCAGGCAGTGCCGGTTACCTCGGGTTAAACTATTCCCGGCTCCACAAGGTCTGCTCTTCAGTTTTTCCCTTGGAACTAGACAAACCTTCAACTCTAGCACACAAACCATTCATTTTGCAGCCCAGCACTTGCTTAAAAATCATAATAAGCACTAACTACCCCTATCACTAGCCCCCTTATACTGTCCAGAAGGACAAGGCTCTCTAATTGTCCCCACCAGTCAATCAGGAAAACAGATCACTCTACCTATTCAGGCATGTCCAAAGGGCAGTTTCTGGTGTACTGTCCAGTCCAACTGGTGAATCTGGGCATTTTGAGGCAATGTTACAACTGCCTCATGTACACAGACAACCCTCTCCTCCTACAACCAAACACTAATATATGCAAGAGATGCAATTATACAGCCAGACTGGAGGCAAAGCACTCTCAACCCAAGACTGGAACTGACAGTCAAGAGGAGAAGGGTAATATTTGCAACACACCACCATGTCTCACATAGACCTAACAAACTAACACAGGCAAATAACACACATAAATACATGAAAACATACTCGGAGGCTCTAAATAAAAATCTGCAAAAGCAACAGAGACCTCCAAAGCAAACACCCAAGCAACCTCCACAACCCATCACCAACCATGAAACACATACTTCACATAATCAGTGTGTCATGCAATCACAGCCCTTAAGGCAAAATAACATACCCAACACACTAGTAATAGGCGACTCCATAGTCAGACACGCTGATGTCCCACTTAACTAGGCTGGACAAGGAGAAGGTTACAGTTAGCTGCCTGTCAGGCGCCAGGATCCGCCACATAATACAAGCAGTCAGGTCACTCCAGAACAAGTGCAAATATGACTCTGTCATTGTACATGTTGGTGTGAAAGACCTGAAACGTACCTCCCTGGACTACATGAAAAGAGACATGGAAGAGCTCTCTGATCATGTAGCCCATGCAGGTATAACCCTGACCCTGAGTAGCATCCTACCCTCACCACGAATGATGCCACAGTACAAAGAAAAAATGATCAATTTCAACAGTTGGCTAAGTTTTTGTTGTCATTCAAAGGGGATCCAGTATCTGTCTGCCTGGGATGACATGCTCGACAAGCCACGTTGCTTCGCAAGAGATGACTTGCACCTGTCACCCTTAGGTGTTTGAATACTGGCAAAGGCTCTTACCGCCCCCATAGTGCCTTTTTTAGGCAAGGCTCAAAAGATAAACCCACCACCATAAATAACACAAGAAACCAAAAACTGAGGGTAATGCTACTCAATGCCAGAAGTCTAAACCTCAAAATGCATGCAGTCGAGGCACTCCTTAGTATGGAAAACATCGATATCTGTGCAGTAACAGAAACCTGGTTTAAGGCTCCAGAGAGCACCCCAGCACTACCAGGCTATAACTCATACCATACCTTTCGGCCACAGAACCCGGACCAGAACACAAAAGGGAGTGTGTTGGACAAGGATAGCTTGGGTTGTGTGAGAGTAGTGATTTTCTGGTACCACAATTAAGAGGGAAGTACAGGGGAGGTTGAGTTGTGAGCAGTTTTGGTTTGAATAAATAGAATGGGTTAGAGGTAAAGAGTTCATGTGAGATGGATGAGTAGGATGGGAAGTGAGGTTGATGGTAAGATGTAGTGGAGTGTGTGTGAGAGTTATGACAGGGGTTGGGAAAAGTGTGAGATAGGTAAGACAAAAGAGTGAGATTAGTAGGGCAAATGGGAATATAGGGAGATATGTTATATAGAGCATTGTAGGAGGGGTGGATTTTTGGGGTGATGTAGATCTACAGGTTGGTGGGGTTTGGCTTAGGTGTATTGTGATTGGAGAAGTGTTGGGAGGAAAGGAGTCAAGGGATGTATAAAAGTACAAGTAGTGGGGATGGGTGGAATTTGGGGGCAGGGTAGGTTAGTGGAATGAGCCCGAAGGGCAAACGGATCAGGTTACACCTTATGGGAGGAGCAGCAGTAATCGACAAACAGAAAAGAATCAGTGAGAAGGTTAGCAAATACAGAAATAGGGCAGCCTAGAATTTTGCTTTGATTGTTAACATTCTGTTTGTTTTTATTATTTATGCATTAATCTTTGAGGGAAAAGATCATCAGGGTGCAGAGCTGAGTGCTAGGCCAGGGAGGTTAGTGGGTAGCTAGTTGTAGGAAAGGAGAGACACTGGGTCTGAGGAATGTGTGACTGAAAAGTATGGTCACTGTGTGGCTGAAAGCAGTTTGAGTGAGAAACAGACACAGAACGCAGGTTGCAGCATGAGGGGCTATACCAGTAAGAAAGGGAATAGAGCTAGGACAAAAAAATAGTCAGGCATTTGGGTAGGTAAGCAGGAGTAGAAGATTAACTGCTGAGAGAAGTAGGGGTGGGGGGTACGCAGAGATGTGTTTGTAGCTGAGCAGGAGCAGTATTAAATAAGGCAAAATAGTATGTTAGAAGGACAGAGTAAAATATATATACATTAACACATACACTGTTCTTAAAAGCACCGTTGTTGGATAGG
>NC_056726.1:1370934683-1370992183 GCF_019279795.1 Protopterus annectens
TGTTGTGATGCAGCAGAAAGTTAAGTCACTAAATAGTTCATTACAAAGCCTTAAACAGAAGATTATACCTTCTTACTGAACATTTTCTGATAACTGTCAGGGTGATTTTTAGCTCGTTGGTTAGTTATGTTATTTGGGGATATGGTCACTTAATATGTGTAAAGTAAAATGAATTGTTTCAACTGTGATTCAGCAAGAAGAAATGGAAGACAAATTAAACAGTAATTTAACAAAAACATGAAAGAGTACCGTTTAATATGTAACTTCTTTCTATCTTTACATCAAGGAACTGTTGCAACTGACATTTTTTGACACATGAACAGGTTTGCCAGTAAATGTTATATATCAGCTGACTTATTTATAGGAATGCATGTATTACTTGACGTCTGCCTTTTCCAGTCCATACACTTAAAATAAATAAATATTAGGCAAATATTCATCTGTGTATGTAAAATGTTAATATTATGTTTTTGTTCTGTTCTCTATTTTTGAGCTTTGGCTGGAGGTTTTAAAATACCACTGTTTCCTAGGTATATGCACAGGGCATTAACTAATGCTTTTTACATGCTTATTAATCATTTTGTGATTTTGCTGTAAGATAAAGGTCAAAAGAAGTTTTTACGTGCTGACTTGAGCTGCTGCTATTTTGCCTCTTCTCTCTGTTAGCTCCAGTTGCTACTTAAAGGTCAATCTTTTCCTTGTTCACTCAAGTTCATCTTTGACAGTATAAATGAGTAACCCTTAAGAAATAATACAGCAAATCTGTGTAAAAGCATTTTATTTCCACTCAGGCAAAGGTCAGCTGTCATTAATATTTATTAATTTTCTTTGTCTCACACAGTTTATACTTTTTTTTTTGTAAGAAAATACTTTCAGGTATATGCCACAAGTTTTATTTAGTGTACTTCAAAATTTTTGTATCTCTTTGTACAAGTTTTCATTCAGAGTATATGTTTTTTAGAATGTGTTTTGATATTTGTCTTTCTTTCTAGCTACTATCTGTATATGGATGTACTAAAATTGAAACACCCAATTCTCAACATTTACAAAGTCAACAATAAACATTCAGCTTTGCAAACATCAGCATTCTGCTATGCATATACCAAACAACAATCTCAATGCATCCAAAATTTAACAGAAAAAAACAATTTTTTTGCAGGGAGGCAAGCACTTCTCCAACCCCAATGTGGGGGGTAGTGCCCTGCACAACCACATGTTAATCATATATATACTAACTCTGAGGTTGCACAATCATGGGGAAAGGGCATATTTATTTATTTAACATTTGTTAACTGGGAAAGTCCGACTTGGAATGAAGCCAATTTTCAGCGAAGGCCCAGGGAGAAATGCTCCAATGTATGTCTTTGTAACATGGGGGGAAACTGGCGCACCCGGAGGAAACCCACATGAATGAAGGGAGGACATGCAGACTCCGCACAGAAGGCACTCCAGCTGAAAATCAAACTGAAGAACCTTTTGCTGTTAGGCAATAATGCCACTGCTGTACCATCTTACCCGAGAATTTTGCAGTCTTACACACCTATCAATCATCTGTTCAGTCAAGCAAATTTTTGTTGGCTAAACAGATGTTGACCATAGGTAGAGTTAACCAATTTCACTCAATCCATGTATATATTGTGATGATGTGATGTATTGCCAGCTATGCCAGGAGAAATAGGGCAGTAGATGTGTAACATATGCAGCGCAGCAAGCTGGAATTTTGTAAGAATTATATACCAGTTGTATATCAAACTGATTTGTACAAATGATTGAGCTGAAAAAAGTATTTGTAAAGCTGCTTGTGTTAAAAATATTTCAACAGTAGGTCCTGCTGGACAGAAAACGAAATATACGTGTATGTTACGCTGCATTATAACAATTGAAATTAATATTGTAACAGAGGATACTGGAAGAGAAGATGTTAATTTCAGTCCAGATAACTTTGAAAAATAGTATGAAATTAAATTACTTAACTTAGGTCATAAAGATTGCATCTTACAGCTCTGATTGCAGCCAGAGACAAAATGTCTGTGCCAGAGAGTGGTTTATTAGTTCCTGTAGGAAGAGTAGATGTGTTTTATTTTTTTTATGATTTCCAGAAGCTGCAAAGCTGTGTGTGTGTGTGTGTGTGTGTGTGTGTGTGTGTGTGTGTGTGTGTGTGTGTGTGTGTGTGTGTGTGTGTATTGACACACATGTGCAAGTCTCTGGGTCAGTTGCTAGGAAAGGGGGTAGTATGGGAACCAGAAGTCAGATGACCAGATTTTTGTGACACCATTCTTTAATCCATCACAAAATGATGTTTAAAACTAATCAAATGATATATAAAGCTTAGGAACAACCATGTGCAGATGGCAGTCATCAGCATTCAAAGCATCTATTCAGACCAAGTATAAATTATGTTTACTGGAAACATCATTTATACTTGGTCTGAATAGACGCTTTGAATGCTGACAACTGCCATCTGCACAGGGTTGTTCCTAAGCTTTATATATCACTTGACTCATTTTTTTCTTCATTTTTTTTGCTCAGGAACATTAACTTCACTGTGGGGACATTTGTTATTGCCTTTACATTTGTATTTATTCTCTGGTGCTACCACAGGAAGACCATGGCAGATTGCATTGACAATTCCAATTGGAAACATTATTTACACTTGGTCTGAATAGACACTTTGAATGATGACAACTGCCATCTGCACAGGGTTGTTCCTAAGCTTTATATATCATTTGACTCATTTATTTCTTCATTTTTTGCTCAGAAACATTAACTTCATTGTGGTGCCATTTGTTATTGCCTTTATAGATGTTTAAAACTAGATGAGACTAAAGTCTCAGAGCAGTCTGTTTTTGGAAGCTGAAAAAGAAGAAAGACCATTCCCCTACTTCGTTTTGCCCTGCTCTAGTAAGTGAATTAGGGAATAGTAATTCTGTAGGTTCTGTCAGGAAAATATAGTGAGATTAGTTAAGTACTAATTTTCTGTATCTATGTGAAGCTATTCATCTGTGTTATTTTAATATTTCCTTTGATTGAAACTCTGGTGTTTGTTGTAAATGGATATTCAGTATGTTCATGTTCATTTATTATTTATTATTAAATGTATTTAAACTTTTCATTGTGGCTGGCCCTTTAGAAAATATTTTGATCTCTGAGAGTATTTATATCTATTTGTTGACTCTGTGCTTACTCCTGAAAGCTTTACTGCATTGGTCAAACACTATCATTGGTATTAATATTAATTTCACTCAGTATAATTGGGTACCCTTGTAAGAGCCTTGCAGTAGCTGGCTTTGGAGTGTCTGATGGCAGTGTAATTACCTTATAGTCTGAGCAGAAGGTGGCATAGCTAGTAAATCAGTGCCAGCCTTTCCCAGGAGTATGTCTGTATGTGTGTGTGTGTGTGTGTGTGTGTGTGTGTGTGTGTGTGTGTGTGTGTGTGTGTGTGTGTGTGTGTGCAAACTGAATCTCCAAGAATGCATCTGCCATCTGCTTGAAGCCGGGACACAAAGTACTGGTTTCACAGAGAAGGTGCTGGAGGACTTGGCTATGACACTCAGCTGAGGACTCAACTCTTCAGCTGTGCCAGTGTGGAGTTTCATTGGGGTCCTGGAGGGAGGGTGAGAGAGAGAGAGAGAGAGACAGAAACTGGAACCTGGACTGCATGTGTTCCCTGTGTGCTCTTAATGGAAATTGTGCTTGATGCAGAGAGCTGCATCTGGAAATACTGTGTATATCCATTTTTCCAAGTGAACGTACCTCTCTAGTGTCTGTGGCAGGGATTCAGGCTCCTTAATTATTGGCCCAGAGGAGGAACATCACACACCAGGACTGCAGAGCCCCCCCCTGCTGTGAAGAAAAGAAAGTTTAAAAAATAAAATATTTATAAATTAATTATCTGGCTGCAGTGCTTTGCGTAGCTGCGAGTTTGACTGACTCGCAAAGTCCCGGAACTCAAACTGCGCAATTGCACATGCTCGGTGAGTTCCGGGTTTTTTTTTTTTTATTAGATTAGTTTCTGTAAATCTGAACTGCTGTAAAAGTAGTTCAGATTAAGGAAAGAATGCATCAGTGTGACGCACAGAAGTCTATGTGATTTAACCGTATGGTAAAGTAGAAGGGGATTGGACTGCCACATCTGCAGTCTCATATTTGACGTGGATGGCTGGATGGCTACTGATTGGTTCTCACTCTCTTCCTGAAAAAGAGAGCTTGAATCGATCAGTAGTAGCACAGTACTTTTGCTACCTAACATTGCTGAAACAAACAAATTGTTTCTGATTTTTGCTGACAGAGTTGAACTTGGTTGATTCCCATTCTAATCCTAACTTTGTGATTGTCAGACAGATGGAGACGGACAGTCAAGTCACTCATTTAACTTTAAATTTACAGAGGTAGGTGTCTGACAGATATGTAATTCTCTAGAATATATTTCCTTGACAGAGAAAAAGTATTTCACAAGTTGGGGCTGCCCCTCTACAATTTGTTAGATTAGATTTCTTTACCCATTCAGCAAGAATTCTGTTTGAGCTGAGCATCTTGTGAGTTCAGACTGTTTGCAGTTCTCAGTCAGTACTCTGTCATTCTGGTTTGTAGCCCAGCAGTTTAGCTTGACTGATGCAAACATATCACATGTTCCCTCTCTCCCTTTTGGGCCCATATTGTATTTACAAATGGTGAGGAGATTGTTACATTTATGGCTGATTGATCTGTTAATGACATTTCCTTTACCTAAATATTTTGAGCCTTTGCTGTGAACCATGGGTCTCTCTAATGTGATTTTGATGCTATTAAGTGAGTTAGAGTAAGAATTCTATCTGCTGTAGGGTCTTGTTTGTCCCCTTTATTTTTGTCTGATTCCTGAGCAAAAGTGATTAGAGTTATGAAGCTTGGTCTTGCTAGGCGCACTACTACTTTGAAAACTGCAGGAATGATCGATGCTCATTCCATGGGTTGGAATAAGTAAACAGCAAAACTAGCAGACAATAATTAGCATCAGGCTGACTTTGCACATCACCTGCATGGTCGCACCACATAATGGAAACAGATGTGTACAAGTCTGTATGTCCAGATTTCTTGTTGTAAGAGGTTGAGAGGTATGAGTCCTGAGACTGGAGCTGATGAAGGCACAAAGCAGCAGTTAATCATGTAAAGTGGTTTGCCAGCCTTGCTTACTGAAAGCCCAAGACTGTCTATCAGTAGAGCACCCCTCACTCACTGACGTACCACTACCAGTGGTGACTCAGGACTGCATAATATCGGAAATAAGGCCCATTCATCTCGTCACGATTTTACAAGTTGTACCAGGTCTGTAACATGTATCCTTAAAGCTGTGGACTGTTGTAATCAAAATTCCACAGCCAGTGACACACCCAGTTGTCAAAGCCTTGCATGGAGAAGCAGCATCACCAAATTATATCTACAGTAATGTGGACCCGTGGCATGCTGACCAACATCAGGTTCCCTTTAAAAATAATATGCAACCTGGCCTGCTAAGTATTAATAAATTAGGGAGTGTGTGAATGATGGGACGTGCGTCAGAATCATCTCAGCCTCTGGGGACAGGTTCTTCAAAGAAAGGGTTCATAGCTGTTACAGTTTTTGCCAAGGCTTGGACATCAAAATCTGTTTTGGAAAGTTATATTTAAAGAAACTCCTCTTTTCTGTGGATTTGCCAGTTTGTATTGTGAAATGGCCAGAAACACAACAGCAGATTAGAAGGTAGGGTAAGACGTTTAATTAGTCAGGCGCTCCTTACCTTGTTGATTGTTGCCTGTGTTCACCTTCTTACAACTAACGGCAAGTCACTAAGTGATGTAGCTGGATCATTTCAAATTTCCTGCTAGTTTTGGAAAAGTATTTTCTCTTTTGCTACGATGCATTTATAGGTGACTGTGAAAATGTTTCCTTGTGTACTTGTACACACGGTTCATCAGGTTTACTATGAAAGCTAGATCGGCTTCTGACAAGGATTTAAGCTTAAATGTATACTACACACCTGCATGTGCATATTCTACTAGGGTTAGTCTGCTAATATGAAATGCATTCTGCAGTACAGTGTGAAGACCTGATAGTTTGTGCATTCAAATGATTGACTTGATGAATCTGTGTTTAATCTCTCATACTTAAATATCGGGGACAAGAAATTGTTTGCTTCTATTTTTTGAAATGGAGGCATGCCTGTTTTTGAAGGATTCCCTCTAAGGAGGAATCTTAATGGTAATTATAAATGAGTCAAAGATTAATTTCTGTAACATGGTATAGATGAAATATACTTGGGTACAGCCACAATATATATTATATAGATATAGATGTTTCTTGTAAAAAAAATGCTTGCATTTGGGATTACACTCCCCTTTACAGCTATGACTATTCAGTATGTTCTTTTTTGTTCAGTATGTTTTTGTTCTGAAAGCTGGCAGGGAGGACACTGGGAGTGAGGATTATTTCACTTCCTAGACTGCACATTAATAAGCAGACAGACCAGCATGCAAATTATTATGGTAGGTTAGTAACCCCGCATAATTCTAACTTTTTAAGTATCTGCAGCCATTTTTCAAGCGTATTGTTTGGGACTAATGTACAGTAGTAGTCTATTTTTTGGTACCACACTATTTTCTTTCTATTCCTGGAATATATTTTAGGTACAGATTTTCACATCACATTTCTTGTCTGTTTTTCATAAAATTGTGGTTTTCTGGCAAATTAGTGGCAAATCATTAAAGACTGAAGTTAGAAAATAATGACAGACATTTGAGTTTCAGATTTCATACCCTTCAGAAAATTCATACTAATACAAGACCTACTGTTATTAACTTTCTAGGTTTGTAAGTGCAATATTTAAAATTTGTCCTTATTTTTGGGCCTTTGTCCCACTTTTATCAATAGCTATGTCCAGATTTCTTGCTCTGAGGTTGAGAGTATGCCATATGTGATAGGGCCATCACCGTCAGCCAGAGACATTTCAAATTGTGACATACTTGTTGTACCCCACTCTCCCATGTAGTGACTTTGGATGTGTCCAAGCGGGGCAAGGAGCAGTTATGCAGTGTAAGTGAGCAGACAGAGTATCCCCCCATCCAAGGAACACACAAGTAGAGTCGTGGCTTTTCATCTGTCCTTGATTTTTCATAATGTTCTAGTTTTTTGTCATATTTTTATACTGTTGATTGTTGTTCTAGTTTTCTGTCATATTTTTATACTGTTGATTTATGCGTATTGTTCAAAAAATGCATGTTGTTGAATACTTGCTGCTCTGTGTTTAAGTAGCAATGCTTTAATGACCATCAGGTAAGCTTGTCTGAGATTTTAAGATGCAAGTAAGCTTTAATAAGCATACTGTTAAAGAATGATCAACATTGAAAGCCATTTTTGTTGTTGCCATGCAGAGAATATTTACATAACTAGATAATGTATAAGCCTTGGATATTGAAATGCATTTGACAGTATTTGTTATAAAGGACAGGATTACAGTATTTTCAGAAGCTCATTACATTTGTTGAAGACTTGCAGTCATCATTGCAGGCTTTACCCGTAAACTAAACAGAATGCCAATCTATCATGTGTGGTCCATGTCCTGTGCAGTAATCCTTTAAGCAATTTATCTTGAGCTTGTTTCTTGTTTGCAGTTCATTTTTTACTTTGATCATCTTTTCCCCATGAAACAAGTAGACAGTTGTTGTCAGGAAGCAGGTCTTTTTTGGATAAGAAACATTTTCACAAGTCGGGGTATCACAGAGATTGCTACTTTCAGCATGTTTCTTGGTACTTTTATAAAGCTGAATATAAATTATAATTAGAACTGCAGTGCAAGGAGAAGTGGTTTGAGTTGAGTACTGCTTGTTTTTTTATACTTGATTTTGACTGGCATTCCAGTAATGTATTTAAAAAGTAATTTATTTTTTCATGCCTCACAACCTTTTTGTATCCATGTAGCCAATGCACTGAAATATTTTTTTCCTTCTCCACTTCATTTTGCCTTGATTGGACTCTCATTATGATGGTTTGGCACCCAGGGCAGCATATTTAATTAAAGTCTCAGTTTTTGTGGTTTTGAGCATAGCTCTGCCCCTTTCTAGTTGGACACACTCCTTCCAATTGGCACCACCCATTCAGCTGTCTCTTATATGTTGGTTGGGTATGGAAGTGAGTGGTGGCACTTTCCTTCTGGTATAGTCAGAGTAAGTGAGCAGTTTGGGGTAATGCTACTTATTTTGTGGTAAGACAGAGGTGAGCAGGAGACACTGCCTCTATGCTGAAGTTATTTTCATTATGTGATTAATACATTTTATGGTTAATCAATTAATTCTGTGACTAAAGTATGTCATTCAGTAAAGGTAGCCAGATGCCATGTTGGTGTATTGTGTTTACTGTGGCAGGAGATCAGGACAAACATAAGTAATAGGTTATTTGTCCTTTAACAGTCAGAGCGTTAGATAAGCAATAGAAGTTATGGGTGAAGGTGCGTCTATTTCTTATAAGAATAGAATCCAAGGTGTTACCATATGTGGTTAACTCATAATTCATTCTACAGAACAAAGGTACATGTTGGGATAGTTTACATTAAAAAGAAGCACCATAGCTTGTGCATGTGGAGACTTGTTAATATGTAATTTATCTTTGAGTCAGTCCAATTGAGACTGGTTGAAAAAGTAAATAATGCTAGGAAAGGTGAGGGCCTAAAATTTTGTATTTAAATATAGAATGTTGGAATGAATGTTTTTGATTTATAAGGATGTGAAATGGTGAATAGTTTGAATTTGTACAAGATGGCATAGAAGATTATGAGCAGTTTTCCAATGCTAGCTGCATTATTATGTGTTTGAGACGTAGATACCAAGAAATTTATTCTCATGATGAACCTTGACATCCATGTTGAAAACACGTTATATTAGGTTAGCATCAGTGAACTGCTCATAATTCTTTGTAGTGCATGGAGCTTTTATCTGCTCCATGTAATACAAGTTACAGTAAAATGAAAAAAAAAAAAAAAACACTGTTTTACTGGCTTTCAAAGCCATAAAACACTTAGCTAGTGCTTTCAGAATAGTAGTGTAACACAGTCCCTTATGTTCACGCTCACCTTCTATGACTCTCAACTGTCCAGATTTTGATAGAATGTCCAGATTTTTGCCTCATATGCTGGGTGTGTTCCTCATAAAGTCCGTAACACTAAATAATGGCATATAATTTTGTTTCAGGCTTCATATCTTTAAGAAAATCAATTGAAAACACATTTTATTATTCTAGTAACAGGTACTTGTTACCAATGGACAGCAGGCAGCCACAGAAACAAATTGTTTATTCTGTCACTATCATTTGTACTGGCAGATTTTACTACTTAGCCCTAGACCTGACCTTTAGAACTTTAGCAGAGGGTACTTAGACTGGGTGTCACACCATTCTAGTGCTTAAGTGCTTTGCCTTTTTCCAAATACTGGCACATAATAAATATGCTCCATGCACGACAACTAACGAATGAAAAAAAACAGCATCATGTATTTGAACTGTAGGAAGACACTTTAGAACCTAATTCAGATATCCGAGGAAAGGACAGAGAAAGATGACTCTTTCAGTAGCTTATCAGTACATTTATCACAGGATCATAGGAGATTACAAGGCTACTGGACCCGAGGTAATTTTAAGCCTAGCCATTGAAACCCAATGTAATACCGCAGAGGTACTAGTTAATATCCACGATTGCATTTAGTGATGACTACCCATGTCCAGGAGGGTTGTGAGTGCTATCCCCCATAAGAATTTACAGTGGACCATCCAGTCATCCAGGTTCCTCTTGAACGGTGTCATACAGGTGCTCTTTTTTGGTAGCTTGTTCAAGAGACATTGCAGTCGCTGGGAGAAAAATCTGTCCCTACAGCATGTCCTATTTCAGCCCTAGACCCATTTGATTTATGGATATGCAGTAAATTCAATAGGTTTGGGTCTTGGGTTGGTCTGTAGGCCAGACAGACTTATGCTTTTCATAGGCTCATAGGTAGGTACTAGGCTATTGGCCCTAGCACCTATACAAGCCTAGCCAAAAAAATACTCTGGCTTTCACCACCTAAGAAAACTATTTTCATGTGCCCTTGTCAAGCAGAGCCATAGAGGTGATCCCCAGGGTGAATTTCCTATTTTCCATCCAATCATCAACATTTTTCTTGAAGAGTGCTAATGAGGAGCTTTGTTTGATATAGATAGGTAGTTTGTTCCAGAGCATGGGAAGTCTCTGGGACAAGAATCTATCCCTCCAGCATGTTCTGTTTATTGTGGAGACAAGGTTTAGGTCCCTAGAGCGTGTAGCTTGGATGGATTGGGATTTCTTTAAGTGGAGCATGTCCAACAGCTCTGGGTTTGACATAGCTTTGTATGTTAGGCAGAAATCGCCTCTTGAGTAGGCGATATGCGATGGAGTAAAGTTGGAGTTTTTTGAGACGGTCTGCGTAGGGTATCTGTTTGAGGCTGGTAATCCTCTTTGTGAGGTATTTCTGTGGCCTTTCTGGTTGTTGTAGATGTCTTGTGAGGTACATACCAAAAGGGGCTCTGTACTCTGTAATGGGTCTAATGAGTGATGATGAGTAGAGGGGAACAATGACCTCTTTTTTCCTGGATGAGAAACCTTTTGTGATGAGGTGTGCCACATAGAAGGATTTCCTGACTACTGTAGCAATATGATTATCAAAGGAGAGACTACTGTCCACCTGTGTCCCAAGGTCTCTTATCACACTTTCAGTGTTAAGTAGGCTACCACCTATGTGGTAGCTCATGGGTACAGAGTTTTTACCAAAGCGGATGACAGTGCACTTTTTGGCATTGAGCTTGAGGCCATAGCTTTGACACCAGGCATCTGTCTCAGTGAGGCCCTTTTGTAGGATGTCCACATTGTTACGAGTTTCAGTTATGGCTCCTAGTTTTCAGTCATCTGTGAACTTCGTTAGCCAAAGACCTTCTGTGTTAGCCTGTACTTCAGAAAAGTAGATACCAAACAGGAGAGGACCCAGGACTGAACCATGTGGTACTCCACTTGTCACTGGTCTGAAGTCAAATTTGGAGTCTGCTACTTTCACAATGTGGGTTCTGTCAGTGAGCCAGTTGGCAACCCATCTTGTAACATAGGAATTTATACCTAATTTAGTGAGTTTATCTATAATTCCAGAGTGGGGGATGCTGTCAAAAGTTATGGCGAGATCAAGATAGGCTGTGTGAACCACCTTACCCTCGTCTATGGCTTTGGTGGTTGCTTTAAAAAAGTCTATCAGGTTTAAGAGACATGATATGCCTTTTACAAACCCAAACTGGGTGGGGTCCAGAGTTTGGAGATTACCAATGTCTTTGTTTATAAGTTCCATAATGATACGTTCCATGGCCTTGCAGACCAGGCTCGTTAGGCTAATGGTGGCTCCCGCTTTGTGGAGTGGGATAACCATCGCGTTGCACCATTCAGTGGGTGCAAAGAATGAGGTGAGGCTATGATTGAACATGGTGCTGAGGTGGGGTGCCAGTTCATTCTGTAGTTCATGTAGAATGCAGCCTGGAATGTTGTCAGGTCCCATGGATGCTGTATTTTTGGCTTTGGAGAGTGTGGTTTTTACCTGTGCAGCCGTGACTGCAGGAACTTTGCATACTTCCGGTATAGAGATGGGCTCTTTAGGGGTTGAGAGGGAGGTAAAGTTAGCACTGAACCTATCTGCCAGGATTTTGGCAATATCAGTTGGTTCTGTATATTTAGTGCATTGTGCTGTAACTCAGAGCAGGTCTGAGTACTGCCATTGAGATTTTTGACATAGCTATAGAATGCTTTGTGGTTGTCTTTAGAATCAGTGACGATTTTGTTTTCATAACTAGCTTTGGAGGATTTTATGAGGGATCTCAGCTTCTTACTGAGGCTGACCAGGGAATTCCTCCAATCATGGGATTTTTCTCTTTTTTGCAACAGGTTCTATCTTCTGTTGTAGAGTTTATTTATGGCAGGGGACCACCAGATTAGCTTCATTTTTTTTGGAGGATAGCATCTTGGTTCTGTTAGGGATAGCATGATCCATGCACTCATGTAAGTGCTTATAAAGTGCATTTCTGTAGGATTCAGCAGTTGTACCTCTATTGTCCATCTGCATGGGTGTCGTGAAGTTTGCCACTTCTGTCTTAAGAAGCATGAAGTTGGCTTTGGAGAAATTTTTTACGGTGGTTTCCATAAAGGGGGGTGGGGGCGAGATGTGGATGTCTAGGCTGATTAGCTTGTGGTCGGATCTGACCAATGAGGAATATACTTCTGGTGTGGAACACCAGTCACCCATGTTGGTAATGACCAGGTCTAAGATACTGCTGCACCTGATGGGGATGTGGATAAGTTGATCCAAGGCATTAGAATTTATGAATTCCAGAAAACAATGAGCAAAAGACTTGGTACATGAGTAGTTTTCCCAGTTAATGGTGAGGTAGTTGAAATCACCCATTATTAGGGTGTTGGGTTTTACCCTAATATTTTCCAGTGTATCAAGAAATGAGGAGTGGGAATCCTGGAGCATGGTGGTGGATCTGTAGCAAGTTACAGTTTAGATTGCGGTCTTGCCCAGAGTTAGTTGCACCTGGATAATCTCAGATGCGTTATGCTGAGCAACTAGCCTGGAGGTGTGGATATCCTTAATGAATATGGACACGCCTCCACCTTTAGTGTTTCAGTTCAGGTTAGGTGGCCAAAAGGTGTGGTATGAATTATAGCCTGGTAATGCAGGGGTGATCTCTGGCGCCTTGAACCAGGTCTCTGTTACTGCACAGATGTCGATGTTCTCCATTTTAAGGAGTGCCTCGAGTGAATGCATTTTACGGTTTAGACGTCTATCATTGAGTAGCATTACCCTCAGATTTTGCTTGCTTTTGAAAAGCTTACAGCCAATGTGATTGCAGAATTTCACATTTACACAACACCTGTTTCACATTAGAATAATTTTCCTCCACAGAGTTTTTTTTTTGCAGAATTTCACATTTACATACCACCTGTTTCACATTAGAATAATTTTTCCTCCACAGAATTTATTTTATAGCTTACAGGATCAGTACTGCATAGAACATTACATATCATGTTTTATTTAATATTTTGGTTTAAGTAACTGTGGATTACAAACCAAGATACTAAAAGGTATTTAGACAGGTACATGCACCAGCTTTCAATGCAAACTAATTAAAAATGAGGTGGATGAGAAGAAGAGGACATAGGGTAGGATTTACAAACTGGGCAATGGGAATTAATGACCCTAGTTGTAAACTATGCTATGTGCCACTTAAAAGTCCAAAAGTAGGGTGCCATTTGAAGCCCTCATGTATAATTAATTAGACAACCTTACATGCTACAGTAAGACAAAAGATGGCCTAGGGAAACTGCTCTTCACTCAGTGAGCTACTGACTCTAGCAAATGGACAATGCATTCATGTCAGGACAGGGGCACAGCTTCAGTACAAGCTCTTTGAAAGGTCTGATATGTGAAAATATTTATATTAAATGTTGAGTTTAGTTGTAGATGCGCAACATGGTTGCAACAACATAGGTGCATGAAGATGAACTGATGCAACAGATATATGTGTCACCCACATGACCACTTGTTTTGTGGCTTAGCAAAGCAGAATTAAATTTCAGATTCATGCAGATGCCCATTATGGGTCACAGAGTCAAAATCTGCTGATGTTTAGTTACCGTATTTTCTGGATTATGATCTGCCATGTTGACGACCAACACCTGGCTATAAGCAACCATTGCAGGTAATCATACGTTTTGCTAGCAGGTAATTATCTCATATAAGAACGTATTTTTCACAGGATGGATGGCGATTGATTGCAGTGCTCATGCTTTCACAAGGAGTTTGACGGGAAAATGAGTGAATCCAAAGTAGAGCATTGAAGAGTTGTTAGGCAAGTACTATGCACCTTAGAGAAGAAGTTCCTTAATACAGAGTGCTCTGGTCTTCCGGAAATATCTGAGAATATGTAGTGTTACAGCATTTGAGTAAGGCTGTACTAAGGTAGAGAGAGATAAACCAAGAGTTGCAGTGAGAGAGAGTAAGGAAAACATAGAAAGCGGAAGAATGAAAGAAGGGGAGTATTATTTATTTACTTAATTGTTTATTTATTTGCTTTCTTAATTACTTACTTACTTATTTAAAAGTGTTAATTAGGAATGCCTGGCTAAGAAGTCTCATTTTCTGGGAAGTTTCAGAAAGAAAATGATTTGCAGAAACCAGATAGGACAGCTGATGTTATGAAAGACAGTTAACGACATGCCAAAAACAGGATCAGTGAACAGAAGTTAATGTAAACATATGTCTAGAATACAGAAAGCAGGAACAAAAAAATATATTTCTAAAATAAAAGCAGTCACAAAGCAAAATATGACTAGAAAACTGTATCTCTCAATCTAGTGTTATGTGAAGGTTGGATGTATAGTAGATGCTAGGCGTGAGCGCAGAAAGTATGTATTATGCATGGTATAATGAGCAGATATGCATCAAATAACACCACAGCTACCTGTCCAGTGCTTGTAATAGTATTTTTACAAGTTGTGAGGATTTTTATTTTAAAATTTACACGTTGCTATGGCAAAATTGTCATCATCAAGTACATTTTGTTATTTTAGATTGTAGAAAAGCCATTTTGTAGATTGTTTCTAATCAAAGGGCGAGCATCTGCACTTGACGATATCAAATAGAGGAGGTTAGCCTGGGACGACATGCTCGACAAGCTGCATTGCTTCGCAAGAGATGGCCTGCACCTGTCACCAGTAGACTTCCGAATACTGGCCAAGTTTCTTGCTGCCCTCATAGTGCTTTTTTTTGGCAAAGCTCAAAAGTCAAACTCACCTCTGTAAACAGCACAATTAACAAAAAACTGAGGGTTATGCTACTCAACGCCAGGAGTTTAAATCTCAAAATGCACGCGCTCAATGCACTCCTCAGTATGGAGAATGTCGACATCTGTGCAGTAACTGAAACCTGGTTCAAGGCTCCAGAGAGCACCCCAGCACTTCCTGGCTACACCTCATACCACACGTTTTGGCCACAGAACATGGACAGAAACACAAAAGGAGGGGGTGTATCCATATTCATCAAGGATACCTACACCTCCAGGTTAGTGGCGCAGCATGATACCTTTGAGATCATCCATGTGCAACTAACATCGGGCAAATCTGCAATGCAAATTGTGGCCTGCTACAGATCACCCTCCATGACCCAGGACCACCACTCCACCTT
Source organism: Protopterus annectens (assembly GCF_019279795.1). Taxonomy (NCBI): domain Eukaryota; kingdom Metazoa; phylum Chordata; order Ceratodontiformes; family Protopteridae; genus Protopterus; species Protopterus annectens. The sequence goes on from NC_056726.1 coordinate 1,370,949,914, forward strand.
TCTAGAGAAACTGGAAAACATGAAGGTCCTACCAAACACTCTGATGTTGGGTGATTTCAATTACCTACCATTCACTGGGAAAACTACTTGAGTACAAATTCCCAGGCCCAGCGCTTCCTGGAATTCATCAACTCAAATGCCCTGGATCAGCTGGTAAACTCCCCTAGCAATGGTGAAAACATATTGGACCTGGTCATCACCAACATGAGCGACAGGTGTTCCACACCAGAGGTCAACCCATCACTGGTTAGATCAGACTATAAACTAATCACTCTGGATGTCCACACCCCACCACCACCCACAAATAAGGAAACCACAGTAAAAAACTTTTCTAAAGCAAACTTCACCTTACTTAAGACAGAGGTGGTAAGTTTCACAGCCCCCACGCTAAAGGATAATGCTGACCCAGATGCAGAAACCTTTACAAATGCACTCTATGAGCACCTACAAGGATGCATAGATCGTGCCATCCCTAGCAAAACCAAGACTCACTCCTCTAAGAGAAGGAAACCAGTTTGGTGGATCCCTGCAGTAAACAGGCTATACAATAGAAGGAGGAAACTAGTTCAGAAAAAAAGCAAATCCCAAGAAGGAAAGACATCCCTGATCAGTATCAGTAAGAAACTGAGGTCCCTCATGAAATCATCCAAGGCTAACTTCGAAAGAAAAATAGCCAAGGATTCAAAAGATAACCACAAAGCCTTCTTTAACTATGTTAAGAATCTAAGTGGCAACTCACAGATATGCACTGAACTAGTGCAAAATATCACAAAATATACTGAACCTACTGATATTGCCAACATCCTGGCAGATAGATTCAGTGCAAACTTCACCCCCCCTCTCACCTCCAAAAGGGCCCACAACAATACCGTAAAAGTGTAGTGTCCCAGAAATTACAGACGCACATGTAAAAACAGCCCTTTCAAAAGCCAAAAACGCAAAGTCAATGGGACCCAGTGTGTCCCAGGCTGTGTCTTGCATGAACTACAGAACGAACTAACCCCCCACCTAAACATGCTGTTCAGCCTCAGCCTCTCCACAGGCTATGTGCTCATAGAATGGCGCACAGCAACGGTTATTCCTCTCCACAAAGGAGGGGCCACAACTGACCCTGGTAACTATCTCCCCATAAGCCTGACTAACCTGGTCTGAAAGGCTATGGAGTGCATCATCTTGGAACTCATTAACAAAGACATTGGGGACCTCCAAACACTTGACCCGACCCAGTTTGGCTTTGTTAATGGCAGATCATGCCTACTAAACCTGGGTGACTTCTTTGAGACAGTCACTAAGGTCATAGACGAGGGAAAGGTGGTTCACACAGCCTACCTTGACCTCGCTAAGGCTTTCGACACCATTCCCCACTTGGGTATTACAGAAAAACTCACCAGCCTGAACATAAACCCCTACATCATGAGATGGGTTGCCAACTGGCTTACAGACAGAACTCACACAGTAAGAATAGTGGGCTCCAGGTCTGACTCTAAACCAGTCACAAGTGGTGTCCTGCAAGGCTCGGTCCTGGGACCCGTACTGTTTGGCACAGACTTCTCAGAAGTACAGGCAAGCACAGAAGGACTATGGCTAACCAAGTTCACCGATGACTGCAAACTGGGAGCCATAACTGACTCTCCGGCTGACATGGACATCCTCCAAAAGGGCCTTACTGAGATGGACACCTGGTGTCAAAGTCATGGCCTCAAGCTAAATGCCAAAAAATGCATAGTCATCCTATTTGGGAAAAACAAAACACCCATGAGTTACCACATAGGTGGCAGCCCCCTTAATACAGAAGAGGTAATATGAGATCTGGGTACCCAGGTAGATAGTAATCTCTCCTTTGACAATCATATTGCCAACGTTGTTAGGAAATCCTTCTATGTGGCCCATCTAATTTCTAAAGGGTTTGCATCTAGAAATAAAGAGGTTATAGTGCCCCTCTACTTGTCACTCATTAGACCCATCATAGAGTACAATGCCCCATTTGGGATGTACCTCACCAGACACTTCCAACAGCTGGAAAGACCAGAAAAGTACCTCACCAAGAGGATTACTGGTCTCAAACATATGTCTTATGCAGCCCAATTGAAAAAGCTCCGGCTGTACTCAGTGGCATATCGCTTACTCAGAGGTGATCTCTGCCTGACTTACAAAGCCATGTCCAACTCAGAATTGATGGACATGCTCCACCTAAAGAAATCCAAGTCTCTGTGAGCTATATGCTCTAGTGAGCTAAACCTCACCACAACAATAAATAGAACATGCTGGAGGGATAGAGTCCTGTCACAGAGACTCCCCATGCTTTGGAACAAAATTCCAAATTACATCAGGCAGAGCCCCTCACTAACATTCTTCAAGAGAAACCTTGACGAGTGGATGGTTAACAGAAAATACACCCCTGGGATCACTTCATTGGCTCTGCTTGACAGAGGATCAGTTACTTAATCAATCAGGTGGCGAAAGCAGACACACTCTGGCTAGGCTTATAAATGCCCTCGGGCAGGTAGCCTAGTACCTACTTATGAACCTATGAACCTATAAAATATAACAGCATGTGTGAAGCAAAAGTTGAAAGGTTAGAAAGAGTTCTAATGGTTAGTGTTATTGTCTTGAAGTTCTTGGCTCTATATGTTTGTTCTTGAGTGTGTTTTGGGGGTGCTTTTATGTGGACTCCTTTATTAAACCATAATCATATCAAACTATTCTTGATATTTTCAGCCTACTTATTTGGTATTACCAATGTTCTTGACATCTTTACTGAAGGCAAGACATACATGACTATTATGTGGAACAGAATATTTTTGTTCAGGTGAAAAGATGTCTTTACAAAATAGTGAGGGTAGCAATCACTATTTGAGTCCTGGAAGACCAAAAGTCTTGTAGTGGACCAAAGTTTAGAATTCATTATCAATGTTGGCAAATTAATTTCTGCATGGATTTGTTTTAGTTTTAAATACATGATCTGACCTAAAAAGTGAAAATCCCATCAGAAATTACAACAGAAGTGGGTACAAATTTTATGTCAATCCTTGCCTTTAGGAAAGTACTTTAGAAGACACAGTTTGTTCCTCTCTCCTATGAATCTGGAAAACATATTTTAAATAATTCTGAAAATTATGGCATTGTGAAGACTGGTAGAGATGGGTGAAGGCTGCCAGTCTAGTCAGATAGAATTGTGCAGATAATTCTGTCACTTGTAAATATGAATGTTGAACTACAAGCTTGTTTTTTTAAATGAAAGAATGTGCTGTGAAATGTTGAACTTAAAACAATGTGGCAACATTGCCCTCTGCTGTGAAGTCAAGCATTTCTTGTTGGTCCTTTGAAATTAAAATTATTTCATGGCTGCCTTTGATGTTTACAAGTCGGCTCCAGTCCGGCTAGATGAAGGCTTCCTGCCTATTGTTTTAAGGCTAAAGTTAATTACCAGAATTTGCATGTGGAATGTCCTCTGTTGCTCTAAGTGTAAAAGAATGTAAATGCAGTTTCTGTCAGCCTGAGAACACCATGAAAGTATGAAATGATGTACTGTTTTATCAGAACTGCAGTTTCAATTTAAACAGTGAGAACCAGAGATTATTAAACATTTTGTCTGAACATCCAGCTCAGCACTCTGTCTGTTGTCTTATGTAAGTTATTTTAGAAGTGTGTTTTCTTTTAGCAATAGCTAAGTGTTTTTCTGTGATGTCAGAATTGTAATACTAATTTATTTTAAGTATTTCTGTGTGATCTCTGCACTCTTGACTAGCACTGACTGTGTAGTACAAAGTATTGTCTTGTGGTTTTAATTATTTATTATTAAATATTTTAAAATCTTTTAACTGTGGCTGGTTTGTATAGAGATAAGTTATGCTCTAGAGTACATTGCATGTATAGAAGGATCCTGTACCAAGTCACTCTAATAAGCCTTTAGACTGTTTAGTCACATCTACTAATTGGATAATAATACTGCACAGTAATAATTGGACACCCTTTTAAGGGCCTTTGAGTAGGAGATAAATATTAGCTGGGTGGTGGCAGTAATTACTACCTTTTAGTCTGGGTAAAATGGACACAGCTGGAGAACCTGTGCCAGCCTTCCCCAGGAGTGTCTGTGTGGTTGTATAAACTTATCACAAAGTGTGTGTGTGTCAGCTACTTGGGCAGGGACATGAAGCACTGGTTGGACAGAGAGGGTGCTGGAGATTTTAGCTTGCCTAGCTAGGCTGAGATCTGGACCCTATAGCTGTGCCAGTGGGGAGTCTTATTGGGGACCTGGGAAGCAAGGGAGTGACCAGCCCCGGACTGATTGTGATCGATGTGTGCTGTTAAGGGAAATTGCAATTTACTGTGTGCATTTGTTATCCTTTCCTCATATATGGTGTTAGTGGTGAGGATTGAGGCTTCTTGATTGCTGGACCAGGGCACGGGCATCACATATTAATTGGTGGCAGTGGTGGGATTGAGGCTCCTTGATTGCTGGACCAGGGCACAGGCGTCACAAGCATAATTACTCAGACCAATTTATTTCAAAAACTGAATAAAATTAATTGACTTCTTTGTTGTGGCCTGCTGCCTTATGCATTTTTAGTATTGAGTTGTGATTTCTGATCGCATGTACTATAATGTTTCTTAAAATGACACTCCATTCACAGTCTATTGCAGGATGGCTATTGAAAATTGTACTGTTAACATTTGTGGCTTTTCTTTTAAAATATATATACATCTGTGCTTCATATCTATGCTTTGTGAGCTACATTTGGTTGCATGGCTAGACTTTTAAGGGACCTAGTAGTCATTAACCCAGTATACACCTATGAACCTATGAACAAGTCTTCTCCAACTCTGACTGTGACCCCCAGGAAGTGCTGCCACCATCAGTGGTGATAGTTAGTCAAGTAGTGAACAGAAGTGAACTCTAAGCCTTTCTTTTATATCACACACACACACACACACACACACACACACACACACACACACACACACACACACACACACACACACACACACACACACCACATGCAAATGTAGGGACAATTTAGGGTTCTAAATTCACCTACAGCATGTATTTAGGAAGTGGGAGGAAACTGGACTACCCAGAAAAAAACAACACAGGGGGGACGTACTGACTAAGTAAACACAGAAGATACCCAAGCCAAAAATCAAACCAGAGAAACTCTTGCTTTGAGGCAGTGTTATTCACTGTGCCACTGAGGTGTCCAAAATATGTAATATACCATGTGCTTTAGACATACCAGTTTCATTCATATTGTGCCCTTCTTGTTTCCAGAGCTGCTAACTTCCAGAATAAGCAGTTGTCATTTTGTATCATTGTTATTGGCATATTTCCCATTTTATTTTATTCAACTGTTAGTTTGTCACTTAATTGATGACAATCTGTTTTCTCTTTCTTTATTACTTCATAATCTCCTTCTTCTGTCATATGTATCTATTTGTTGTATAGATCTGTGTAAACTCTGCCTTATATTACACTCATCATCACAAAATGGCTTACTTTGACATATTTTCCTCATGCCTAATTTTAAATACTCTTTTTTTAATATGTTCATAAAGTTCATCCAGGATTAACTGAATTATATTTTGTGAATGTCTTCCTAATACACTACCTGTATTCAGTGCTTTTGTATACAATTTAAGTCCAGTTTAGCCTCACACATTAAAGTGCCATTCATTTTGATTACTTTTGCTATATTTTCTTACTGACCAAGATAATAATTTCATCATCAGTGGCAAATGGTCTCTATTGGGTTTGGTACAAATATCTAGTTAGTAGTTATCAATAATGTCATTGTTTCAGTGAAATAACTGAATACTGAATAAAAGTTATCAGTTTTACATGTATGCTGTCTTGTTGTCTAAAGCATATTTCTCCTATTCAAAAATAATAGCTGATGTTGTCTGCTAATTTGAACAGATTTTCTCCAGGCATGTTGACATTTATATATTGGGAAAATTTACCTTTTGTTTTGCCGGCATTCTGTGCATAATTTTAAACATGCCTGTCATAGGATTTAAATATCCAGATGTTCAAACAATGTATGTTCTTATTAATATTTTCAGTACTTATAATTTATTCTAATTCTGATCACTTCTGTTTCATCCTTTTCTCATGACTAAAATTAGGAGGAGCATGTACAATGAGTATTTCATATCATTTCTTTCTCCACTAGAACTGTATTAAAGTAAACGTATCTGCATTTAATAACAGGCTAGGAGAAATACTCATCTACTTTCACTAAAATGATTAACACTTTCTTTGCTCTTCTGAAATGCTTATATTTACTAGCATCACTTCTGTAACAATACATTTCTTGCATTGCTATTTCATCTAAATTTGCTGCCCATGTCTTTTTGTAATTTAATACCATCAAACGTAAAATCTTTACCTCTAAGTTTATGTAGAAACTTAACATTCCATTGTGAACGCATTGACTGACTTGTTTATTGGTTAAAAATCTAATCAACCATATTATCTAGTAATCTATTTTTCATATTGCCCATGTCATCAAAAAGTTTAAATATGTTTTGATAAACCACAGTGTTTTAAGCTGAATTGACCCATTTTAACCCTTAATATATTATCTGGCCCCCACTGTCATTTCAAAATAAATAAAAGTAAAAGTGTTTTGAGCTTCTATGCTGCTCCATTGCATTTTCTAGCAATGTTAAGAAAGAAGCCAGATAGTCACTCTGCTCGTTTCATTCAGAATGTTTAAGATTGTTTTATTTTGTTTTCCTTCCTGTCATAATATTGCTGTCATGCTTTGCAGGTTTCCACTTTTAGTGTTGCTCACATTTTCATCATTCTGTTGGCTATTCGGTGATTCGGTGGAATGTATGCGATTACTGATCTTCTTTTCGCTTTTATTTTGCCTCATTACTTTTATACCTTTATTGTTAAAGCATTTTTTTACATTCTAAAGGCTGACTTTCCAGCAACTGAACATTCAGTATTTATATTTGTTAAGAAAAAAAAAAAGTCTTGTTAGGCATAGCCCAGCTTTAGGGAATGTCCAAGCAGAAAAGCTCTATATGAAAATCTTAACAATAATTTTTATTTATTTATTTATTTATTTCCAGTTTGATAACCGGGGAAGTCCACTGGGCTCGAAAGCCCGTTTTCAGTGGAGGCCCGGGGAGAAAAGCTCCAAGAAAATACAACGAAGTAATACATTGCACACAAAAATACAAGCATACATTAATGATGATACATTGAACACAAAAACACAGCAGAAAGAGAGTAAACTAATACATTATTGACAAAAACACTCAGAGTTCTAATAGTACAATATTTTAACAATTCTTCGAAGATGAGGTACATTAGGCAGTATATATAAGAAAATCTTGTTTTTATGTAACTATAATGTTAAGTGGAGAAGTAAAGAAGGAGGAAAATAGGATGAAATAAGATCTAGGTAGGAGTATACAATTACATTTCCAATTTTGGGAAAGGTGGGAATGGAGAAGGATTTGAACTGTTCAGTAGCTTGTAGTAACTCTTAAGAGGGAAGGAAGTGAGTTCCATTTTTTGCTGTAGTGTAAGAAAGTAGGAGTTGGCCAGGGGGTCGCTTAGGTCTGTACACAGATAAGAGATTTTGGTGGCTAGATCTTAGGGGCCTTGGAGGAGTATATAAGGTCAGGCTATTTGATAATGCTGGGCAAGCAGTAGGGTTAAAAATTAGTTTGTGTGCAGTAGTAAGTTGGAGGAAGTCGAGTTGATTAGGGAGTTCTAGCCATTGGAGCTTACGGAGGCAGATGCAATGGTGAGTTGAGTGGGGGGAGTTAGTGGCGAATTTGGCAATTTTATAGTAGCAGCTTTCTAGTTTTGAGGAGATAGAAGTGGTGAGATTAGATAGAATAGGGGCACCATACAGTAGAGAAGGGAGAAGGAAGGTTGTGGCGAGGGTTTGTTTTGTAGAAGGAGTGAGAAAGTTAGCATTTCTATAGAGCATACCGAGTTTCTGATGAGTTTTTTTTATGTTTATTTGAATATGATTATTAAAATTCAGGTGTTCATCAATGGTAACTCCGAGTAGTTTAGCACAACTAACAACTTCTATTGAGGAGTGTGAGAGGCTGGAGATTAAGAAGGAAGACTTGACTAGAGTTATTGCTTTTGAGGGAGAGAAGAGAATGATGTGAGATTTGTTGGCATTAAGGGAAAGATGATTTTGAAGCATCCAATTTTCTGTTGTTGTAAAGGCCAATTGAGTTTTGGCTTGGAGTTCGGGAAGGCTAGGGGCAGAGCAGATAACCGTGGAGTCGTCAGCATATTGTACTATTTCAGCATGAGGGATTGAAGAGTGAAGATCATTGATAAAAATGTTAAAGAGTAGAGGCCCGAGTATAGAACCCTGCGGGACTCCGGTAGGGGTAGGTAGGAATTTTGAGGTACCAGTATTCCATTTCACAGCTTGGGATCTATCAGAGAGATAGCTTCTGAACCAAGAAAGAGAGTTGTGGGAGAGATTGAGGTTAGAGAGGTGGTTGAGAAGGAGAGAGTGGGATATGGTGTCAAAGGCCTTAGAAAGGTCAAGAAGAATAGTGGAGACAATATTTCCAGAGTCACGAGCTTGGTTGACAATTTCTAGGAAGGAATGAAGAGCAGTTATGGTACTGTGGCCAGGTCGGAACCCATGTTGAGTTGGAGTGAGGAGGTGATTGTTGAGGAGGTAGGGCATGAGTTGTTGGTGTATACACTTTTCAAGTATTTTTGAAATTGGAGAAAGAATAGCTATTGATCGGAAGTTAGAGATAGAATTATTTTTGCCTCCTTTATGGAGTGGCAGAATGTGGGCAGCACGCCAAAGTTTGGGGACATAAGATTCTTGGATGGATCTGTTTATGAGAATAGAGATAGGTATGGCAATGCCATCTGCTGCAAGCTTGAGAAAGAGTGATGGGATGTTGTCAGGGCATTTGAGCAGGGTTTGAGTTTTAAGAGAAGTTGTTTGATTCTGGTGGTAGACACGGGTTGTAGAAAGAAAGTGAGAGGAGGATTAAGAGAGTTGGAATGAGGGATGTATGAAGAAGAAGGCTTTGGGTTAGGGGAATGGGAGGAAGTGGTGAAGGATTTAGTCAGTTGAGCTATGGAGCCAGTGAAAAGGAGTTAAAGAGAGTTGCGATTTCAGTGTCAGTCTTATTATTGTCTGGACAGGGATTGGATTTTGTACCTGGATGTAAGAGTGAATTGATAGAGTTCCAGAATTTTTTGGGATTGTTAGTGAGGGTAGACTGAAGTTTGTTGTAGTAAGATTTCTTATCATTCATAATGAGTTTTTTAGCTTGATTACGGAGTTGCTTAAATTGCAGTAAGGAGGCTGGGTTTTTATTTTTATTATATAGTTTCCAAGATTTGTCCCTTTGTCTCATAAGGGTTTTGGTATCTTTAGTTAGCCAAGGGGCAGAGTTGAATTTTATTCTTTTTGTACGAGGGGGGGCTTGGGAATCAAGAGTTTTAAGGAAGGTAGTATTGAAGAGTTCTAGTGCTTCATCAAGGGGGAGAGTATTAAGTGAATCCCAGTTTGTTACTTTAAGGGTTTCAGAGAATACTGAGGGGTTGAAATTAGTTAGGTTACGAGAGTGGGCATAATGTTGTTGGTGTGGGAGCTGTTGGGTTTTTCGGTCAATAAAAGCTGGGAGATGATCACTTAATGAGTCTGGTAAGGTACCAGAGTTGGAGATATAGTCAGGGTGGTTGACTAGAATCCAGTCCAAGATAGACCCAGAAGGTTTAGTTTTGTTAGGTCTGGTAATGTTGTTTATTAGTTGAGTGAAGTTATAAAGATAGATAGATTGAGATGGAGTATTATTATTAATTATATTCCAATCAATATTTACATCACCTAGAATGATAGTCTCTTGTTTAATGTTATTTGAAGCCCAACAGAGAATATTTTCAAGGGTGGAGATGTTGTCTCCAGGAGGGATATAGATGGTTATTATACAGATACTTTTGAAGTTGTTTAATTTAAGGGTTCCTATGACTAGTTCTGCATTATTAAAGTTAGGAATGGTATTTTGGTAAGGGCTGAGATTTAGCAGGCAGTTGTAGACTAAGGCTACACCACCTCCTTTTTTGTTTTGGCGATCGGACCTGAGAGCAAGGTAGCCAGGTGGTAGAATTTCGGAGTTAGCAGTTTGGGGTTTTAGCCAGGTTTCTGTTATTCCAACTATGTCTGGAGCAGTAACATTTAACCAGGCATGGAAGTTTGATATTTTGTTATTAATGCTCTGGGTATTGATGGTAATAACTTTAAGGCATTTGAGATTGTGTCTATCTGAGGAGGAAGAGGGAGAGAGAGTATTAGTTGGTGTAGGCCCAGGGTTAGGATGGACATCTCCTGCACGGGCAAGACATGTTAAAGGTTGCAGAAGTTGAGACTTAGAATGGAAGAGTAAAGTAAGAGGGATATGTAGTTTAGATTTGAAAGAGGGATATTTTATGTAGACTGTATGGATTTTTAGCTTAAAGTAATGAAATGTATTTGGTTGAATGAGGCAGGGGGATATAAAAGAAAAATGGAGGGTTGGATGTTGTGGATAGAAAATGGTGGAGGGAGAGTGGAGTGGAAAAGAGGTGGGTAGTTTGGAATAGGAATAGGAGGATGCATTATACAAAGTGAAAAGAAGGACAAGCCATGTAAATGAGGTGAGGTAGTGTGGAAGAGGCATTGAAGATTAGGGTAGGATAGATAGTAGAAAAGTGGGTTGGGTTGGCTGAGAAGTTTAGGGATGTAGGGAGGGGATGTAGGAGAGAGAGCAGCTAGGAAAGGAGAGGGAGAGGAGTGGTTTAAAGAGAATCCTCTAGGTGGGGGAGGAGCAAAGAGATGGGATGGGTGGAGTGCAAAGGGGAGGAGACAGAAAGGGACTATAAATGTAGATGCACTGGGGGTGGGTGGGATTTGGGGGTAGGGTAGGGGAGCGGAGTGAGCCCGCAGGGCGAACGGAGCGGGTAGAAACCACCAGGTGAGATAAGAAAGGAGACAATCAAAAAAGGCAGATATGTAAAGTAAAATAGGTATTTGACTAGCTAGAAGAGAGAAGAATAGAAACCAGAGTGAACCAGATAGATGAGTAGTGTAAGGTAAAAAGTAAGACAGAAAGAAGCATACAGTGGGGGCAGAGAAAAAAGGGTAGAGAGAAGAAGAAATGGTACGTTACAGATTAAAAGAAAAATAGTAGAGTTATAAGGGATAAAGAAATACAATAAGGTAGAGTAGAAGTTACAGGAAAAGAGAAAACAGCATGTACCGGCTGTGAAATAAGACAGGACTAAATTGGGCCAGAAAAGGTTGGAGAAAGGAAGCCGAGGTGGGGGGGCACCTACAAAGCAGAGAAAGTAAGTATGGAGGGAAAAGGGATAAAAGTGCACGAGGACAGGAGAGGGGGAAAGGGGAGTAGAAATAGGTGGTAAGGAGAGAGCTGTTAACACTGGGGGAGGGGGGCTGAGAAGGGGTGGAACTGGCTGCTGGAGACTGAGGCACAGGCTAAACTAAAAACTCTTATAGGAATACCCACTAAGAGCCCAAATGGGTTAGTATTACAGCCAAACCTACTTTCTGTTCCTGGAGCAGACTGATACTTTTTAAGGTTTGAGGCAGGCCAAGTTGCAGTCACTTTAGGCTGACCAGGTTCGACAGTCACTAGATGGTAGGAGGTTAGGAGTAGGAGTCTGTACCGCTATTAGCTTTGGGGAGAAGGAGGGCAAGAGGAGAAAAATAAAAGGAAGCAAAGTTAGCACATAACACTTATCAGAATTTCAAATGATCAACATTACCCATATATCATGCTTGAGATTCATATAAACAACATTAACCATGGAAAACAATCATCGTGGCAAAAACAAAGCAAACATGAGTATATACAATAAAACCCAGGTCTCTAATGTTTACTGTAATCTGTTCAAGAAGCCCTAGCCTGGTACCCTTGATGTTATTTGCATTAGATAGAAATAGTACATATTCTAGCAATGAATAGAGAGCTAAATGTAATTGACATCCCTCGTAACCTCAGTAAAAATAACTGTCGCTGGGGAGGGAGAGAGAGAAGCGAACGCCGAGTGGCTACTGTGGCACTGAAAGCGCAATGTAGATTAAAAGGTGTTTAGAGTGCAGTAGGGAACAGGAGCAGCTTTCCGATACAAAAATAAAATAAGGGCAGCATTGTATTAGATAGAAATAGTACGTAGTCTAGCAAAAAATAGATAGCTAAATGTAAGTGAAATCCCTCGTAACCTCAGTAAAAATAACTGTCGCTGGGGAGGGAGAGAGAGAAGCGAACGCCGAGTAGCTACTGTGGCACTGAAAGCGCATGTAGCTTAGAGGCGTTTGGAGTGGAGTAAGGAACGGGAACAGCTTTCCGATAGAAGGAATAAAATAAGGGCAGCAATAGCTAGGAAAACAATAGTACTTGAGGGAAGTACAGCAGTAAGCGTCGCCTATGCGAACTGCAATAATAGGGACTGTGTGGGGTTTAGGACAGCGAGGAACGCCAGCCAAGCACGTGGATAATCTTCACTTGAGTGGCGCAGTTCAGATAGTAAGGAAGCAACCAGGTACAAAAAACATGATAGTATGAGCATTAAAGGTCGGGACAGTAAACTATGTTAACAGACAGTTAAAGGTACAAGGTCCAACAGAAGGGCTGTACTAAACACTAGTCCTTAAAAATGGAGCACGTGAGGTTAAGTATGACGCTCTGTATTCTAAGAGGAAAATAGCATGTATAACCCCGTTAGTGTGTGCGTAGATAGTGTGCTAACATGGGAAGGACCATTACCACTAACAACAGCTGCAACGAACCCCGTTGCATATAGAGGAGGTCGTTTATCAAACGTAGGAGAGTGCAACATAAACAAATACAGTATTACATGCTCCTAAACAGCTAACAGCATATAACAAAACATCAATGAACCAGAGGCATATCAGACAGTACAACCATTAAACTAAGTCCTTTAAAGGAGGCACACCGCTAGAAAATGTAGTCGAGGTTGCAAGAGTAGGTATTCACCGCTATAGAGTCACAAAATACACATGAAAAACCACAGTCTGGAAACTCCTTGGAAGTAAGACCTACCAGAGTAGCTCGCCAGGGCAAGAGCTGCAGCAGCCAGGGATGTGGACAGGTAGAAGGTAGTAAAAGGAGTGACGCAGGTACAGGGGGGGGTATTAGTAAACTCACCGATAGGAGGGGCGGGACGGAAGCTGAGCGCGAGAGAAAATGTGGGGGAGGGCAGGATAAGGAGGGTAGAAGGGAAGGAAGTCCAACAGGGGACAGGATGAGAATCACGGGGGATGAGTTGGGAAGAGAGTACAGAGAGTAAATACTAGAGATGTGACGTAGTAGAGGATGAGAAATCAGAAACCACCAGGTGAGATAAGAAAGGAGACAATCAAAAAAGGCAGATATGTAAAGTAAAATAGGTATTTGCCTAGCTAGAAGAGAGAAGAATAGAAACCAGAGTGAACCAGATAGATGAGTAGTGTAAGGTAAAAAGTAAGACAGAAAGAAGCATACAGTGGGGGCAGAGAAAAAAGGGTAGAGAGAAGAAGAAATGGTACGTTACAGATTAAAAGAAAAATAGTAGAGTTATAAGGGATAAAGAAATACAATAAGGTAGAGTAGAAGTTACAGGAAAAGAGAAAACAGCATGTACCGGCTGTGAAATAAGACAGGACTAAATTGGGCCAGAAAAGGTTGGAGAAAGGAAGCCGAGGTGGGAGGGGGGGGGCACCTACAATGCAGAGAAAGTAAGTATGGAGGGAAAAGGGATAAAAGTGCACCAGGACAGTAGAGGGGTAAAGGGGAGTAGAAATAGGTGGCAAGGAGAGAGCTGTTAACACTGGGGGAGGGGGGCTGAGAAGGGGTGGAACTGGCTGCTGGAGACTGAGGCACAGGCTAAACTAAAAACTCTTATAGGAATACCCACTAAGAGCCCAAATGGGTTAGTATTACAGCGCTCAAACCTACTTTCTGTTCCTGGAGCAGACTGATACTTTTTAAGGTTTGAGGCAGGCCAAGTTGCAGTCACTTTAGGCTGACCAGGTTCGACAGTCACTAGATGGTAGGAGGTTAGGAGTAGGAGTCTGTACCGCTATTAGCTTTGGGGAGAAGGAGGGCAAGAGGAGAAAAATAAAGGAAGCAAAGTTAGCACATAACACTTATCAGAATTTCAAATGATCAACATTACCCATATATCATGCTTGAGATTCATATAAACAACATTAACCATGGAAAACAATCATCGTGGTAAAAACAAAGCAAACATGAGTATATACAATAAAACCCAGGTCTCTAATGTTTACTGTAATCTGTTCAAGAAACCCTAGCCTGGTACCCTTGATGTTATTTGCATTAGATAGAAATAGTACATATTCTAGCAATGAATAGAGAGCTAAATGTAATTGACATCCCTCGTAACCTCAGTAAAAATAACTGTCGCTGGGGAGGGAGAGAGAGAAGCGAACGCCGAGTGGCTACTGTGGCACTGAAAGCGCAATGTAGATTAAAAGGTGTTTAGAGTGCAGTAGGGAACAGGAGCAGCTTTCCGATACAAAAATAAAATAAGGGCAGCATTGTATTAGATAGAAATAGTACGTAGTCTAGCAAAAAATAGATAGCTAAATGTAAGTGAAATCCCTCGTAACCTCAGTAAAAATAACTGTCGCTGGGGAGGGAGAGAGAGAAGCGAACGCCGAGTAGCTACTGTGGCACTGAAAGCGCATGTAGCTTAGAGGCGTTTGGAGTGGAGTAAGGAACGGGAACAGCTTTCCGATAGAAGGAATAAAATAAGGGCAGCAATAGCTAGGAAAACAATAGTACTTGAGGGAAGTACAGCAGTAAGCGCCTATGCGAACTGCAATAATAGGGACTGTGTGGGGTTTAGGACAGCGAGGAACGCCAGCCAAGCACGTGGATAATCTTCACTTGAGTGGCGCAGTTCAGATAGTAAGGAAGCAACCAGGTACAAAAAACATGATAGTATGAGCATTAAAGGTCGGGACAGTAAACTATGTTAACAGACAGTTAAAGGTACAAGGTCCAACAGAAGGGCTGTACTAAACACTAGTCCTTAAAAATGGAGCACGTGAGGTTAAGTATGACGCTCTGTATTCTAAGAGGAAAATAGCATGTATAACCCCGTTAGTGTGTGCGTAGATAGTGTGCTAACATGGGAAGGACCATTACCACTAACAACAGCTGCAACGAACCCCGTTGCATATAGAGGAGGTCGTTTATCAAACGTAGGAGAGTGCAACATAAACAAATACAGTATTACATGCTCCTAAACAGCTAACAGCATATAACAAAACATCAATGAACCAGAGGCATATCAGACAGTACAACCATTAAACTAAGTCCTTTAAAGGAGGCACACCGCTAGAAAATGTAGTCGAGGTTGCAAGAGTAGGTATTCACCGCTATAGAGTCACAAAATACACATGAAAAACCACAGTCTGGAAACTCCTTGGAAGTAAGACCTACCAGAGTAGCTCGCCAGGGCAAGAGCTGCAGCAGCCAGGGATGTGGACAGGTAGAAGGTAGTAAAAGGAGTGACGCAGGTACAGGGGGGGGTATTAGTAAACTCACCGATAGGAGGGGCGGGACGGAAGCTGAGCGCGAGAGAAAATGTGGGGGAGGGCAGGATAAGGAGGGTAGAAGGGAAGGAAGTCCAACAGGGGACAGGATGAGAATCACGGGGGATGAGTTGGGAAGAGAGTACAGAGAGTAAATACTAGAGATGTGACGTAGTAGAGGATGAGAAATCAGAAACCACCAGGTGAGATAAGAAAGGAGACAATCAAAAAAGGCAGATATGTAAAGTAAAATAGGTATTTGACTAGCTAGAAGAGAGAAGAATAGAAACCAGAGTGAACCAGATAGATGAGTAGTGTAAGGTAAAAAGTAAGACAGAAAGAAGCATACAGTGGGGGCAGAGAAAAAAGGGTAGAGAGAAGAAGAAATGGTACGTTACAGATTAAAAGAAAAATAGTAGAGTTATAAGGGATAAAGAAATACAATAAGGTAGAGTAGAAGTTACAGGAAAAGAGAAAACAGCATGTACCGGCTGTGAAATAAGACAGGACTAAATTGGGCCAGAAAAGGTTGGAGAAAGGAAGCCGAGGTGGGGGGGGGGGCACCTACAAAGCAGAGAAAGTAAGTATGGAGGGAAAAGGGATAAAAGTGCACCAGGACAGTAGAGGGGTAAAGGGGAGTAGAAATAGGTGGCAAGGAGAGAGCTGTTAACACTGGGGGAGGGGGGCTGAGAAGGGGTGGAACTGGCTGCTGGAGACTGAGGCACAGGCTAAACTAAAAACTCTTATAGGAATACCCACTAAGAGCCCAAATGGGTTAGTATTACAGCGCTCAAACCTACTTTCTGTTCCTAATTATATCAATGAATCTCCGTTAGAAGAGAAATGCATTTCAGTACTTACAGATTAAGTAGCGGATGAAAGGTGTCTGTTGACCAGTCTACTTTCCCTGTTATCAGACAGAAATAAATAAAAAATAAATAAAGATACAAAATTGCAAAAAAAATTCCCCAGATGATGCAATTTATTCATTATATAGAAGACATTCAAAAATGTGTAATCAGTATGCAACACAAAGGAAATAATATTCAATTCATTATGTTATCACAGGCTGGTTAAACTGTATGACTGAACATGTTAAAGGGACAATCCCAGAATATAAAATTTTGACCGAAAGAAACTTGTCCTGATACCATCCAGTTGTCCACAACCACTTACCGTGTCATCATCAACCCTACTCCTGGTTACAGTTTACTTTCTGCAGCCTTCTTTTCATGCCCTCTTGTGAGCACAATTAACAATATTCAGTTCTTGCTTTCAGACCCCAATCAGTGAGGAACAATAAGGTTATTATATTTTTGTGAACTTGTCAAAAAACTTATTTTAATCGTGCAGCTCTTTATTTCCTTTATTTATTCCGCACAGCATAACTGTGAACAGTATAGTCTAAAGAGTACAGTTTAGTTATTTCATACTAAACCATACAGTTTCTTGATGTATTCTGCTTACTGCGTAGTAAAGCAATCTTAGAATTAGTATCTATAACTATCACAGGCTGCTGTCGAGTACAGCCCCCACTGTGACAGTAAGTTTTGACTTTCATTGTTTAAAATGAAGCTATTGCTTGCATCACACTTACATTTTTACAGCATGTCAGAAAACCATTATACTTAACTAGTATTCAGTGATCAAAATCAGAACATGAGTAAAAGAAGACTGCTTCTACTAGTGTTTGAAACTTGCATTATTCTGATGCTTCCTACAGAGCAAGTGGCAGTCATGTATAATGTCATAGCACTTAGCTAGCATTCAGAAATCCACACAGAATAAAATATGAAATTAACAGAAAATTCTGTTTATTAACATTTTAGCTTTGCATTGCTCATATGTTTTCGTGCAAGGTAGTAGCAAGTGAGGTCATAAAATTTGTGAAAGGCTACTTTTCTCTGAGGATAAAAAGCACAGGTGAACTGCAATTTGAGATGGAACTTGACTAAGACCACTGACACTTTCTGTAAGCACCCCTCCCTCAACTCCCCTAAAGCAAAAGCTGGGACATGCTCAGAAAGCCAGACTAAAAATGTATATAAAGACCAGAATCAAAACAAAAATCACTGGAACT
The DNA here is from genome assembly GCF_019279795.1 of Protopterus annectens. Classification (NCBI taxonomy): domain Eukaryota; kingdom Metazoa; phylum Chordata; order Ceratodontiformes; family Protopteridae; genus Protopterus; species Protopterus annectens. Next base: position 1,370,967,572 of record NC_056726.1, read on the forward strand.
ATCCCTTTCATTTATTGTGCTTGGTAGAAGGGTGACATTCTCAGAACATTTTTCTTTTGTTATATATATCTATTCTAGCAAAATGAATAAGAAATTTGAATATTTCAATGTTAATGTTTGCGATGGTAACTGATTCACTTAGCGAAGGTGTAACTTTTTTCAGATGTATTTTAAAAGCATTAATAGCATTTGCTGAGCTTTTCTCATTATAACTTTGTCTCCTCAGTATATAATGTTGGGAGGGTGGCCTAATGGTTAAGGTGTTTGCCTTACAAACACAAGGTACAGGGTTTGAATCTCACAGGGGATAATTGGCTAAGCTTAAAATGGCTCGCAAGGGCAGTTAGCCTAGTACTAACCTATGACTGTATAAAACCCTGTTTTATATGAATTTTAAGATGTTTACTTGTGTCACAGACTTTCAGATTCTAGGCAAACCATGCATTTTTTAGGTAGCCCAAACTATATTCCACAACCTTGTAGAAGACACAGTCATTCATATATTCAGTTTAACCTGAAGACTGTCATTTGATTGGCTCAGACTCACTCACGTAGGCAATGGAGGCTGAAGGAATCAAACCCTGAGCCACAGGAAGCAGTTTCTTAACAGATCATAGCCTTCATCTGTTGTAATAACTACCAGACAATAAACAGATACATAGGCAGGTAGAGAATTAGAGAAAGAGAGAGAGAGAGAGAGGCAGATGGACAGACAGAAAAGTGCAATATAGTTCCTTTGTTTACAAATTTGTTTCACTAATAATCTTGCAGCTCTTTTTCTTTGTATTGTTTGTGCAGTTGAAATGACTAGCATGGAACAATACATCTGATACATGTGACATACATACAACAGAACAAGACAATCATGATGTACTGTTTTTCAACTCATGATTTACTGTTTCCTAAAAGATATTATGCGCATAATGGATTTTGCAGTCATTATCAGAATTACATTTTTTTACTAAGCTGAAGCAATGATATAAGGGTTTAAGTGTAAACTGAAAATCTCATTAGAGGCTCATACAATTTATGAAAAGTTACATCTGGAATAATCATTTCTGGGTTTTCTTTTTTCTCTGACTAAATGTTCTATATGACATCTTAAAAAGTTAATCTCATTGACTTATTTTAATCTGTAAGTATTTGAATGCATTATTAATATTTTTAGATGTCAATTGAGCTATCTTTGTTCACCCACAGGAATACTTTAAAACATTGAATACTGAGCACTCAGTCAAATTATTTTTAGTCAATAGATTTTGCATTCCTGCTTTTAGTTTTTAAATATGGAATGTGATTTCATTTCTACTTGAAGTTACTTTCTCACTTTTAGATATGATATGCTGATTTAAGTCTGTCTGCATCCAGCCATTTGTTTTAAGTTACTTGTTCATATGGGAATCAGGATGACAGCAGATGACACATATCTTATTTCATCTATAGATTCAAAGTTATCTCATAAGTTCTACATGTATTCCCACTAAAGTATGGTTACAGCATCCTGTTCCTAGAACTGCCCCAAGTTCTCTGCCATGTGTGTCTAAAGACTGATTTTCCAGCAACTGAACATTCATTATTTATATTTGTTAAGAAAAAACAGACTTGTCAGGCATAGCCCAGCTTTATGGAATGCCCAAGCAGAAAAGCTCTGTATGAAAACCTTAACAATAATTACAACAATGAGTCTTCATTATACGTACAGAAGACATCAAGAGGTTTAGAGTGAATATTGTACACTGCATTCTAACTAAGTATCTTAGCCAGCTTAACTAGGAGTAATATATCTGAATTGTACCTCAATGAATGTGTTCCCAGGTTACTGAGTTCCTAGCTTAAGCCTAATAAATGTGTCAGCTGGCCATGCAAAGTAACCTTATTTTAGTCCACTCTGATCTCATTGTTTTGGTGTTTTTTTTTAAATGGATCTCTCAGCTTGAGAAACAGGTGAACATCTAAACCAAGAGCTTTACCTATGGATTCTTCTTGTGCTTCATTATCCTAGTCTAGTGCAGTACCTGTATACGTGTATTTCCAATCACTTTACACTGACTGATCACATGGTTTGATTTAATGGAAATAATGAGGAACATTCTGAGCTGTTAATACTCTTCCACCAAGTGTAGCTGTTTTCTCCTCTTCTGGAAAAATGAGTCTACTTTTGTCCAATCACATCAAGTTCATTTAAGTGAACTTCTCAGCTTTGATTCATATCCTTAGGAAACCATTTTTTTACATACTATGAGGTTGTTTTTGTTTGACATCCTAATATAGAGAATTATAAGCAGGTCTGAAGTCATAACCTACTTGTTACATGTTCCAGAAAGAGTAAAAAAAATTAATGTTCGGAGTGAGGTTCAGTAAGATTATTTTTTGCATCTGTTTTTAGTATGTATGAAAAATGGTTATGATTTGGGATCCAGTAGTAACTGTTTGTAATGCACGGAGAGTTTAGTTACCTCAATGTACTATCAGCTAAAATAGAAGTGTTTCAAAGTAATGTGTCTAAGAATGAAAGCTGTCACCCTCATGCATCTACAGTCAGCAACAAACACAAAATAATCAGTGGCAAAAGCCAGAAATCATTAGCACTTCTAAAATATTAGTACTGTTGACACAGGCAGTTGATAGAACAAGAGAACTTAAATTATAATATCTAAATGCAAACATTTTCCTTATTTGTTGATTATAATCTATCTTTTCGCACTAAATTGACAAACTTTATAAGGGACAGAGCAAAAATTGCACTAAGTCAGAGACAGTTGAGAGGCATGGTAACAATTTTAAAGCAGTTGGTTGTGGTATCATACTTTGCCTCTGGGTGTCATTTGTGTAGCAGATGGAGGTATGTTACAAAGTTTAATGCTTAGTTAGATTTAAAGCTTTAATGTTAGTTAGTTTTCCATGCAGTTAATACATTACTGCAGAGTGTATGTTAGTGTAAGACACAATTATAATAACCAAGTTCATGTGTAAAAACATTACATTAACAGAGTGTTGCGATCAGATCTCAATTCATAACCAAGTGGTTATAGGCCTAAGAAACAGATGTCAGGAAATTCACCTTGCGAGCAGATAATTATTTGTAATATATTAGACTTTGCTAGCTCCAAATAATACCAGTTAAAATGGGGGGGGGACTGTAAGAGTAGTAAGTGTGTCGCGGATAGGGAATCTGTAACACACCTTGTGCTGTCACAAAATACTTATTATACAATGACCCCCATTAATATTCCAAAACGTGCACGCTGATTGGTCAGCATGCACGTTGTAAATCAGAGTTATAGTAATGGAAAAAGGTCCGGTTGCCCGGACTTTTTCCATTAGTCTAACTCTTTTTTCACAGCGATGGAGAACGCAAGATCTCTGTTACTTTTTACACACTGTCTCGCTATGCTAAACGAGTTTAACATAGCGAGACAGCTTTAAAAAAAGTAACGGAGATCTTCCTATCTCCGTTGCTTTTTTTAAAGGTGTCTTGCTATGTTAAGTGGGCTTAACATAGCGAGACAGCTTTAAAAAAGCAACAGAGATTCTCCGTTGCTTTTTGTAAAGCTGTCTCGCTATGTTAAACTCCTTTAACATAGCGAGACAGTTTGTAAAAAGCAACGGTGATCTTGTTTTCTCCATTGTTTCCGCCCACAGCTCTGATGTACTGCGTAAGCATACGCATGCGCAGTACATCAGAACTGCCACAGAATACCAGACAGCTGTGGAAGGGCAGCTAGGAGGCATTATACAATGCCATTATTTAAGAAAAGTAATTATTTTTTTTCTTAAATAATGTCATTGTATAACAGCAGTAACCCACTTCTGGGTGTGGGTAATGCTGGATTTACCCACGGTTGTCTTTGTTTGGCCACTCGGGCTTCGCCCTCGTGACCAAACCACACCAACCATGGGTAAATCCAGCATTACCCACACCCAGGTGTGGGTTATTGCTATAGTAGTACATGGAACTTTAGTGCTTCCTGATCATTTAATCCACATTTATGCATCCCAAGTCACTCAACCCCCACATGCACCACCACTATGTCATGGTCATATTTATTTGGTGAAAGTGTCTTATGGGCCCTTGAGATACGCACTAAACAGCAGGAAACTATGAAGCAGAGTTCAACTCAGACTTTAGCAGTCTATCAAAAGGAACTTCCAGTTTGCTTTTTCTTGTTCTCACTAGTATAATTGGAGGAGGTGAGACTGGCAGGAGCTGCCAGTAAGTGCAGGTAAGAGCCAAGAGATTTGTTTGGTGGTCATGCTTTATTCAGGATATCTGGAAAACAATGGGTGGATAAAATATTTAAATGTCTAAAAGGGAGTGACTTTTCAAAATTATAACTGTTCTTAATGACAACAATCAATTAAGTTGGAAATGGAAGGAGCCAGAGTACTCAGTTCCTTTGTAATCCTGCGATTTCTATGTTTCCACTGAGCTTGGAAATAGCTGTATTGTTATTGCAAAATATCGTGAGAAGATATGAATCTTAAGTAAGCTACACTGCTGTCTAATAAATCTGTTTATATGATCACATTTACAGTTAGTGCAGCTAAGTCAGTATTAAACAATGACTCATCATAAAACACATTAACTGAGAGCTTAGTAGTAAATAGATATATTTAGTAGAACTAGTACACAATGTAGGTGACTAAACGTGAGGGATTTTATAGAACACAGCCATCTAGTGTTTGCAAAGTAGTACTAGTACTATAAGGCTGAGTAACAGAGACCATATCTGTTAAAGTCACAATCACCACTGATAGAGTCATACAAGTGAAAGGATAATACAGGCTTTCATTCAGCACTCAAACCAAAGACTCCCCCAGCATACAGTGCTGCTGTCACTGCTGAGTTTAAGACCCAGACTATAGTAGTCATTGAGAAGACAACACCTCTGGGAAGGTAAAAGGGATGAGGATAACAATGCTGTGAAGGGTATGATTAAATGCAGTGAGCATTGTTACATGAGAAGATAGGGCCATGGATAGTCAACTTACAAAGACCACACTCTGGCCTCTGGTAGTACAGGAGCTCTGCAGGTGACATTGGACTTTTAAGCTAAAACAAAAGCTTTTATACTAGAGTTAGAGGTTGGCATAATGGTTAAGGTGTTTACTTCGCAATACAAGGTACAGGTTTTTGAGTCTCACTTTTGAAAAGGAAATTGGTTAGGCTTAAAGGGATAATCCCAGAATCTAAAATTCTGACTGAAAGAAACGTGTCCTGGTACTTGCCAGTTGTCACCACCCACTTACCACATCATCATCAACCCTACAACTGGTTTCAGTTTAATTTATTCAGCCTTGTTTTCATTCCCTCTGGTGAACACAGTTAATGTTCAGGTCTTGTCAAAGCTTTCAGTCCCAATCACTGTGACACAATAACGTTATTATGCTTTTGTGTGTGTTTGTGGTGGGGGTGGTTAGGCAAGGCTCTCAGTGCTTACTTTTTATGAACTTGTCAAAAAGCTTATCTTGTTTGTGCATCTCTTTATTTCCTTTATTTATTCTGCATAGTGTAACTGTGAGCAGTATAGTCAAAACAGTACAGTTTATGAATTCATGCAAAATCTTAGCAGTTTGTTGACATATTCTGCTTACTGTGTAGTAAAGCAATCTTAGAGTTAGTATGTATATAACTATCACAGGTTGCCGTACTGTAGAGCCCCACTGTGACAGCAAGTTTTGGACGTCATTGCTTAAAATGAAGCTATTGCTTGTATCACACTTACATTTTTTACAGCAGGTGAGAAAACCATTACACTTAACTAATATTCAGTGATCAAAATCAAAACATGAGAAAAAGAAGACTGCTTCTACTACTGTTCAAAACTTGCATAATTCTGATGCTTTCTACAGAGCTAGTGGCAGTTATGTATAACGTCATAGCACTTAGCTAGCATTCAGAAGTACACACAGAATAAAATATGAAATTAAATGTAAAGAAAACTGTTTATTAGTGTATTAGCTTTGCATTGCTCATATACTTGGAGGTCATAAAATTCCTGAAAGGCTACTTTTCTCTGAGGATAAAAAGCATAGGGACATGGTCAGAAAGCCAAACTGAAAAAGTAAACAAAGGCCAGAATCAAAACAAAAACTCTGTGGGGTTAGCCCTTTAAAATGTCCCCCAAGTGCATCTTATCTATGAATCTTGTATGGAAGACTGTTACAGAGTGATTGTAATAGCTTACGGAGAGTTCTGTCACTATTCTTTGATTTGGATTTCTATTGATTTGAAGACATTGCTACCTGCAAACTATCAGGACAATATATCACATAAGTGGAGATAGTGATTTTTTTTACAGAGTGTTTTGTGAGTGAGTAAACAATGCATTTTTGAATCAAGTGGCATCCTACAGTAATCAACTTTTTCAGTTCTCTGGTATGTGAAAGCAAGTTTCTGTAAGAATGCTTGTGTAAGTTTACAACTGCAAATGTTTCATTAAGCTAATGTATCAGCAGTAGTGTTTGAACCACAGACTGTCGTAACATACATACATAGTAAGTACTAACTGCTTCGAGGGTACCATGTCTCATCCATTTCTCTGACTGTGATGCCCACATGCTACTTGTACTATTTGTTGTTAGACCAGTCTGTCCTTTTTGTACCTTATCATCCTTTTATTATTCTTTGCAGTAATTATACAGTCTTATATTTGGTGCTATTCCCATGAATTATTTTTATTTTTTGAATTTACAAATGTTGCTTTCCAAATGTCTTCATGCTTTTTTGCCTGTTTAGCCAGACTATGTAACATATAGGAAGATTTCTCCCCAGGTCTTCTCAGAAATAGATACCAGCCAACAGGGGTAGTCCAGTCAGTGATGCATATTAATTAAATCAGTGAAATAAAACCTGTTGTGGTTCTCTCTTTGTCTCCTGTCACTGATGTTTGCTCTTTCAGCGACACACTGTAGCACTCTAACACATTGTCACGCTTGTTCACACATCCTTGCCATTACTGACGACTTGCGTTGCTTTAACCTGAAGTATCTATGCATATCCTCATTATCTGCTTATAAGTCTGCTTTTAGGAAGTTGACTTTATTATGCAGCTTTCACTCCCACTATGAGTTATCTTGACTGCAATCAAGTTCTCCCCATCCCCCACTCGTCAGGCTATCAACTTCATCTCTTTTCAGCAATGACCTACATCAGTGATTGTATGACTTTCATTTTCCTTTCAAAAGTGGCAAAATGTATGTCTCCATAATTCTTTGTGTTCATATGCTCCACGTATTATTTTACATCAGCCTCGAATATCAAGTTCTTCAAGATCTGCTCAAACGATTTTGCTATTTTTCCTGCACCCACGTTGATGCTGTGTGGTATGACAGTTTACAGCTAGTGATTAGGCTATGAGGTGTTAACAAGCTTCATCTTGTAGTTCTGAGTTTGATTCCCTCAGTCTGCATTTCAATGTTTAATGACTTTGTACAATTCATTTATTTCTACAGCTAACTCCCTCTAATTCTGCTAGTATCTCTCTCTTCTCTTCTTTCAACTTATTCTCATGGTATATATCACGACCCTTCTTTCTACCTGATCTATCCACCTTTTATTTCTCCTCCCTTTGTATCAACTGAGACCTTATTTACCTCTGCAATGAGGCCAATCGAATTGTATTTGAGATATTTGTTCTGCTTGTAAGTACTGCTGTCTTCCCTACTCGTTTTAGATAACAATTGTATTTTCCTATGTAATAATGTAAACCTTATGCATAATAATATTTGTACATGTGGAGCTTTTCTCCCCGGGCCTCCGCTGAAAATGGACATGTATCCAGTCAGATTATCCCGGTCAACAAATGTAAAATAAAATAAAATAAATAAATAAATACATTGAATTATCAGGGGAATCTGATTTACATTTCTGTGAAAGTAGCAGGCAGCAGTTGTCATTTGTCATTATAAGGTAAGCAATACAAGTCATAGTAAGTGCTAAGAGGGAGATTATAAAAATAAAGTAATTCTGAAACATGTATAAAATGAAAATTGTTTCTGGCTTATGAATAGTGCAGCACACTCAAGAAGTTTCCATGAAGTCGCACTTAATATAGTTTACATCATGAAGATCATGAAGAAATGTTCCAGTTCCATCTATTAAAGGGAACTCCTACTCCTTTAGAAAGCAGTTAAGCAAATGACCATCACATTAAAAGTGTCATGCGGCCTTCTCACAAATGTCAGAGATATGGATTTGAATCTCCTTTGTAGCACTACAGCAGTTGCACTTGATGGTGAGTTGTGGGTTTGTGTGTCTTGTCCTTTACTAAGTGTACTAATAATTCTATAACTCATTTTTTCTCTCCCAACTGATTACTTTCAGTGTTGCTTGTTGCATGCTTTACTTGAATTAATTAATAAATGTGCAAAAACTGTCATTGTAACTTCATTCGTTTTGGTGGACTTCTATTATCAGCTCTGGGAAGATAATTTCACTGACAACTGCACCTGCAAAAGTGCTCCTCAGAATAAATATCCTGTCAAAAATGCCTAAAAGCTTAGCCTAACAAGGACATCCCCTGTGTTCTTGACAGGCGGGTAGTCTATTCTCTAAGATGCATTTTCTTTAATTACAGATCTGAACTACAGTTTGAACCACAAGAGACATCAGCTTGAGCTTGAATAAGTATGTCTGACATCACTGACATGACATCTTGCATATTTTAAAAAGGATTTCAATCATCTTTAATGATTACCTAAATTAGAGGTCTTGAGATATGCAATTATTATTTTAAAAAAAGCTGTTGTGATTCAGTAAAATAGCAGGTCACATGGTTCATAATAGCAACTTCTTAGGGTAAGAGATGACAATGACTGATTGCTACAGTAAATGTTAGATGTATGGTACGACTAATTATTCACATATATTGTATTACTAAATGCTTTCCTTTTAGTTCAGTGATTTCACACACAGCATCATTTACAATACTTTATAGGATTTGTCAAGAATACCTTTGAATGTATTGCCTGCAGACAGGTAGCTAATTAAAACAATGCCCCATGCATATTATTGATGGGCACAGAAGGGTCATTCATTAAAATGCAATCTCATTAATGAAATGTCATAAAAGACTTATGTTTATCAAAAGAACAGAGTAAGCTGCCCTGAGATATACTATAAGACAAAACATCCACATCAGTCATTAAGGAATAGGATTCCTCTTGTTTTAAAGTAAATACAATTGAAAGATATTAGGTGTTAGGAGCTACTAGGCATGGGGTATTCAGACAAAAATGAATACATGAGTAACAGAATATGCAGTATTATCTATTTAACTATAAATATATAGAGATACAAATATAGATATAAATATACATTTAAGTACACATACACACACACACACACACACACACACACACACACACACACACACACACACATATATGTGTGTATATATGTGTACACACACAAACACACGCACACACACACACACATATATATATATATATATATATATATATATATATATATATATATATATATAGTTTCATGTTAATTTCAATGTCAAATGACGCAACTCCAAATTCCAAATGTAAAAGAAAAAAAAGAAACAGCGATAGCGGTCTTGCCCAGAATGGGTGAAGTGTATATCACCACTCTAACTGGAGAGTAAATTTTCTCCAACAGCGTGTTACTGTACAGGCAATGCCTTCTGAAAAACATGTCAAGACAGGATATTAAGCTGCAACGAAGCTTGGAGATTGAAAAAAAAAAAACAAGTACCCACCATGTTTTTGTGCGTGTTAAATTGCTGTTTCGCAAGTATGAAGTTTATAAAGTAAATTAGTTGAAAAAAGAAAAGTAGATGATGAAAGACTCTGTGTGTGGTTGTGAGTTTATCTGTGTGTTTATGTATGCATGTGTGAGTGTTTTATAAAGAAAGAATGAGATAGAGAGCGAGAGGGAGGGAGAGAGAGAGAGAGACAGAGAGATAAATAGCAACATCTTTGTTAGCTAAATTTCCTTCATGATAGGAAGTATAAAACTCTAATATCTGTCATTATTGACTGTCCTTAATCCTCAGCAGATCAGGTATTTTTTTCCTATAAGAAGTTTGAAACTGTAATGTCTGGCATTATTGATTGACCTTAATCCTCAGCAAGTTGTCATTTGCTGCACAGAACAACACTATATCACAAAACCAGGTGCAGCAAAGACGTAAGGGGGCGGGAGGAGGGTGGCAGTTGTAATAAGTTAACTTCTTTTTTTTTTCTCACTCTGTGATATGTATTCATTTAAACTGTCTGTACATACTGTGTGTGTGTGTGTGTGTGTGTGTGTGTGTGTGTGTGTGTGTGTGTGTGTGTGTGTGTGTGTGTGTGTGTATATATATTTGTTAAAAACAGGCATAACTTATATTTTAATTGTAAAATACTTCCTCCAAAAACAGTTACATACACTACAGCAAGTTGAAATCATTAAGCAGAGGAACTATTTTGCATCAAATCTATAACAAAAATAGAGCAATAATACAAAAAATAAAAATTAACAGCTTATTCCCTAGGGTATTATTGTTTGCATACTAATTATGAGGTTGCAGTATAGCAGGGAAATGGCCAATTACCTGATCCATGCTGCACCTAGATCACACACTGTATCTTTTACATTTATTCATGTAGGTCAGTGTTTCCAATGTCAACATTTAGGTTTCCAGGTATTGATACTATACATTTACAACTATTGGAGGATGACTAGAACCATTCAAGAAACTTGTCTTTAAGCAGCAATATCTACCTTGTCTATCCTGCTCTTTTCAGGTAACTGTACATGTCCTTATAATTTAATGCTACAGTATTCTTATCATGTGGGAGATCCTCCACCACAAGTGACCCGACATCTGGCCAGCATACAACAGCTTTTAGCTACTGCAAGTACATGGGATGTTGCACATATGACATGTCAAACATCAGCCATAAAAAGGATGTCCACATGTACAATCCTCAGAACTTCTCTGCTGCCATTCAGAATGCTTGACTCATACGTCGGTCTGCTGCCTGTTTCTGTTTTGCTGCTTCTAGCTTTCAGATAAGTGCCCCGTTGGGGTTTACATTTTTTACTGCTACTGTCTTTTCTGTTTAGTTCATGTCATCCAGGAAGGGCGAGTGTAGGTGTGGAAGGCAAATTCCACATATGGACAGTCTAGGCCCTCATCATGACCACCTTTCCTGTACTATTTGTCAGGCCTTTGTTCCAAAGACCTGCAATGCCATCTTTCGGCTTTGAGTCTTTATTTTGAGAACCAACATTTGAAAACACTAGCTAAGAATGTCATGGAGGGATCTTTGGGTTATAATCCAAGGCCTGAATCCTCTTCAGCTGCACCTCTTTTCACTGATATATCTCATGAGGTTAGTGAAGACCCACAATTAAATTCGGAGGTTGGGTCTGGTTCATCGGCAGGTACCACCTTGGAGGCTATTAAAGAATATGACCTAGGCACATCCTCAGAGGTAGTACAGACATCCATTTTAGATGGTCAAGGGGAACCACTGCTTGTAGTGTCAAAAGGGTCCAGAGACATACCTCAGATTCTTGTAAGGGAAGAGGTCCCGGTGCTGTTGTTGAAGGCAGGCCTGTCGGGTCCTTTCACTTGCCAAAAAGCAGAGGTGCATGTTAAGAAAAAACAAAAATCTAAGCATCTTCTGGCTCCTAAGTCACCTCAGTCAGATTGGGATACTTTTCCACAGTGACTGATTAAGGCTGTGATGGCGCTTAAGCCTCCTTGTGCCATTTCTGCTCCCTCCTCTACTTCTTCTCCTGTTAAGAAGGTCAGAGGATGAGTCTTCATCTGATAAGGATTTCTTGGCATATTCAAGTCAGATTACATCTCCTTTAGAATATGCTTCCCCGGAGGAAGAATCCAATGATGCATATTCTCCAGTTGAAGAAATATCTTTAGGGGAAACTATTAACAAGATGAAATCTTTAAATGGGACTGCTCTCAGGTTCCTCAGGTACAAAAAAGACATTGTGACCTTTTACAAATAAAATCTCCTTCTCCTTCTGCTGTGCCACCTGTATTGCCAGCATCTTGGATGCTTTTTCTTCTGCTTCCAAAGCCCCCTGATTCTCAGGCTCCTGTACCTAAAAGGCCTGACTGATTTTCTATGGTGCCTGATGATTGTAAATTCCTTTACAAATGTCTTCAGCTGATCCTGCTGTGGTGTCCATTGCTTCAGTCAAATCTTCTAGGTTATTAACATCATATAAGCTTCTTCCTTCATATAATGAGAGCAAGATTATGGAAAGACTTGGGAAGAAGCTTTACACTTCTGCCACTTTAGCTTTCTGTGCCATTAACTATCAAACACACATGTCCAGATATTCTTTGGTTCTTCTTTTTCATGCCACTCAAGCTCTTTCAGGGCTTCCTGATTCTGATATTAAAAATCAGGTTATGTCAATTTAGGAGCTTCCTCTCAAGTGGCTCATCACTCAATCAAATGCAGCTGGATGCAGCGGAGGCATCATTTAGAGCACCTGCTTCACTTTTCAGGTAACTCTACTTCCTATATCAGGCACTTTTAGTTTTTATGTAGATAGAAAAACATCAATGATGTAAGAGAGAAGAGGTGGTATGGATTCATTAGTAACAAAAATCACAGAGGCAGCTGAGCTCCACAAATGGTGTTTAGAAAACATTGGCACTGGTAGTGATACTGTCAAAGGAAAAATATACTTTACAAATGATCAAAACACTGTAGGTTCAGGTTAAGGCACTTTAATCTTGCAGCAAGGAGACAAAAACATGCTATTACAGAGTTTGTCTAACTAGAAACAGGAAATGCTTTCATTTTTATACACTTTCTAATAAGACATTGCCTACCAAGCTGACGTACCAAGTTACAAGTCTTTTCATCATCACTTGTTGACCACCATTCTCATGAATTTCTGCTGATTTATCATTTTTTGTGAAAAACTTCCTAAGGAAAAGAATGTGGCCTTGGTTACCACCGGTTAGATACATGTTATGTTACCATTCAAGGTACTATGGCTAATTCAAGCACAAAGCTATCAGTTCATTTCTCTAATCATCCTTTGTCTACTTTATCTCTAAGCTTCTGCAGCTGTACATGTTCTCATACTTCGAACAGAGCTGATTGTTTAGAATCATTACATTTACAGAATATAGCATTGTTCATTCATTCGTTCCTGACCTAGCAGATAAGCACCTGCTTCTCAAGTACATTTCCAAAAGGCATAAACATGAATATTGCTGTGCTAGCAATTACTAGGTCAGAGGGCATCTTGCAAGTTTCAGAAAGCACACTGCAGTTTCAAAAAGCATCTTTTTCAGTTCTCATATGAAACTCAATTTATATATAAAACAGTGCATATAAAATAGAATGAAAAACGTGTTAACTACTAATTAGCATTAAGCATACACACTTTAATACATATTTTTCTGACATTTCCTCCCTGTTAATACTTTTTAATTCTATTTTCAAAAAGAATAAACAGCTTATTCTTTTCCTAACCTCTTCCAATCAGGATTTGCAGTTAAGAAAGTCATTCAGTTTAAACTTTATGAAAGTGTTTCACATTCTAGCAGCTCTTCAAATTCAGTACTCTGGTACATAGTCTCAGAAACTGATATGTCTATGAATTCTTTGATTAATTTCTTCATGCAGGGGGATTCCACAACAAACACAATTTCCTATTAGGAGTAATCCCACCCCAATGGCAATCAAAATGTTCATTAGGATGGAACCCCACCCCCCAAACAAATTCTGGAAAAAGTCCGTCAGAGGGTTTGGGCCTGGTTTGGTCATGGCCAACACTTGCTGAATTACCTCAAGATGGTCATTAATCTTGTGCTGATGATCTGGAATAAACGCACAGCATTCTTCTTTGATTAAAGCGCACGTCCCACCCCTTGCCGCTAGGGTGAAGTCAAGAGCCATTCGGTTCTGGAGCACTACAGTTCTCATTGCATTCAGTTCATCAGTTATCAGTTCAAGAGCAGAAAAAGTTGCATTACTCATTAGTTCGAGAAGTTTAGACAGCTTTCGCAGCTCCCAAATCGATTTAACTGTGCCATATGCTGGTAGTATGCCTGCCCACGATATGACAGCGTCACTCAAGTCTATGTGCGTAAGTTTGGAACCCACACTATGATGGTCTTTCCAGACCACCTCGATCTGTCCTACTGGATTCTCAGGTTTTTTAACAGTCTTTTTGGTTACATCTCGGCTATTTCGAATATTTCCCTGAGGTAAGACTGCAGTGTGTCATATGGCCGGGACCAGGTATCCCAAAAAACTACTGCCGGACCAATTCTCAGGTAACCATTTATATGCTTTTTTACCACACACAAAATAACAGTCCTCTACTTTAGTGGTTACTTTGTTACGAAATGACTGCCCTGCATGAAACATTTTCCTATCTATTACAGATAACTGTTTAAAAAGTACAGGATTACGTTGTACCTGATCAAGAGTCTTATGCATAGATTTAAGAAATGAGTTAGAATCTGTACTACAAGATCCACCTAAATCGTTTGCTTTTGTATAACATTTATATTGTACGGTCACATTACACTTGCTCCAACCCACTTGTATGGTATCATTTTTATAAAAACATACAATTCCCTTTTGTGTCACAGGCAAATACAGTGCTACCTTATCATATACGTTAATAGCTACTGTGTCAAAAAACAGATTTTCCCAGGTCTCATTGACCCCTAGGGGGATAGCAGTCATTAATAACCCCCCGTATGCTGTTGGTACGGCTGTGCAGATTCAGCAGTTCGAAACATTAAAAGTCTCAGCATACACACGTGTAATTGCCTGATAAGTGTTAAAGTTTGGATGCCAGTCTATGTTTGGCCCATCACATTTAATCAGTTCAACTTTTGTGGCAGGAAAAAGGAAAGACCACAACAAAAAGAACAATGTAATTAGCATAGCTAACAAAATGATCATACAAGTTTTCTGAGGTTGTTCAATGTCTCTATTCACTCTATACCTGGCCATTTTGTTCTCTTTGTACAACAGTAACAAGGTTTTTGTCCAGTTCAAAGTTCTTAACCAGTTTACAGTGTATCAAATGAATACAGAATGCTCACTCCGCAATCTTGACTGCAGTGGGTGTCGACAGTAGTACCTGGTATGGCCCTTCCCACTTCGGAGAACTCCAGTTCTTTTTCTTCACAATCTTCACCCAGACCCAGGTGCCTGGGGCTACTGCTGCTTCCAATTTCGGTTGCTCTTTATCTGAAACAGAATTTAACTGCAAAAGTTTGTTATTCAAAAATCGCCTCATATACCCTGCAAGTGAACTGTCAGCCTCCTGCTCTGCAGACATGAGAGGTTTCCACTGGGGTGTATAATATGCCCTCCCAAACAAAACTTCAGAAGGAGTTAATCCCTTTGCATTTGGAACAGTTCTTATGCTCAACAGTGCCAGAGGTAAACAGTGCACCCAGTTCTTCTGTGTCTCACTAATCAACTTTCTAAGCTTATTCTTCAACACCCCATTGTGCCTCTTTACTAATCCTGCTGATTGGGGGTGATACGTACAGTGTTTTTTTAATGATATCCCGAAATAGCGACTAAGTTGTTTTATTGCTTGATTTACAAAATGTGTACCATTGTCACTATAAATCTTTTCCGGTATGCCAAATCTAGGTATAATTTCTTTAACAAGGACCTTTGCAACAGTAGCTGCATCTGGATTTTTAGTTGGAAAAGCTTCCACCCATTTGGAAAACATATCTATAATGACAAGACAGTACTTTTTGTTATCGCATTTGTTCAGTTCTATAAAATCCATACAAATAATATGAAACGGATACGGTGGTGTAGGGAAACTCCCTTGCTTAGGCTTTAATGCCCCTTGTGCATGATGCTTGTTACAAAATGGCATGCTGCACAAAAATCTTTTGTATAATTAGTAAATCCATATGTCGTAAACACTCGATTCACTAACTGCACTACCCCCCCTGTTGAGACATGGCTCTGCCCATGGCTCAACAAAGCTGCATATCTAAACAAGTTAGACGGTAGAATTGGCTTCTTTTCTTTGGAGATGTACAGTCCCTTCTCAAGGATTGCTTCTTGTTTTATCCACTTTTGTTTTTCTACATTTGTAGTAAGTGTCTGCATTGTTTTTAACATTTCTAAATCTAAAATCTCAGAAGGTTGCAATTCCTCACTCAGAAGAAAAAACTTCTGAAGTGAAGCTGCTTGTTTTTCAGCTGTATCAGCCCTTGCATTACCTTTTGAAATTCTATCCTGTTGCTTGGTATGTGCTACGCATTTGCAAATAGCTACTTTTTCAGGTAACTGAATAGAGTCTAACAAATCTAAAATAAATTGCGCATGATTAATTGGTTTACCAGTAGATGTTATCATTCCTCTATTTTTCCACTGCTGCGCAAAAACATGTACAGTAGAAAAAGCATACTAGCTGTCAGTAAAAATATTGACTTTCTTACCTTCTGCTAAGGTACATGCCCTTGTCAAGGCAATCAATTCTGCTGCTTGTGCAGATAAGTTATGTGGTAGAGACTTCGCTTCTAAAATCTTGGTATCAGAAACTATTGCATACCCCACTAGATTCTGTCCTGTAGGACCCCTCCTGCACGAGCCGTCTACATAGTATGTCACCTCGGCATCATCCAAGGGAACATCTGTAAGGTCTTGTCTAGGTAGTGTCTTCTGCTCAGTCTCCTGCAGGCAGCAGTGAGGTTTGCCATCTGCGGGGGTTGGGAGCAAGGTTGACAGATTCAAAGTTGTGCATCATTCAATTGTCATATGAGGTTGGCTCAACAGCATAGTCATACAGGAAAGATGTCTAGCAGGAGAAAGATATGTTACTTTTTCTTGCAGTAAAATGATTGCGACTGCATGACGCACTCTCAATGTGAGAGGGTGGAACAATACTACTAAGGCTGAAGCCTTCACTGCCTTTGCAGCTGTAACTACTGCTTGTACACAGTGGGGCAAGGATCGCGCCACTGGGTCTAACTGTGCTGAATATTAAGCTATGGGGCGTTGTCTGTCCCCTTGCTGCTGTGTCAACACTGATGTCATATAACCTTGCTTACAGTCTACAGTTTGAAAAAATCGCTTATGATTGTTTGGTAATCCTAAAACTAAGGAAGATGCTATCAGTTGTTTTAGCTTCTGGTGTCCACTGTAATAAATCCTTTGCTGCCATCGGCTTTTTAAATATCAAATTAGTCAACGGAGCAGATTCCAAAGCATAATTTGGTATCCAACTCTGACAAAAGTTAGTAGTTCCCAGGAAGGACATAATTTCCTTCTTGGTGGTTGGTTTAGGTGCTTGTAATATTGCTGTTTTTCTGTCTTCATCTAATACTCTGCCTTCTTTGGATATTACATATCCCAGGTATTTAACTTGGTTTCTCCAAAGTTGCAGTTTGTTTTTGTTTACCTTGTGTCCTTGAGTAGCTAAAAATTGTAATAATGCTATGGTATCCTCCCTGCATTCTTGCTGGGTAGGGGCTGCCAGCAGAATGTCGTCTACATAAAGTAAATTCTGACTACCTTTCGGTGGGATAAATCCCGCCAGGTTACTTGCCATTTCATTTTCGAATATTGTTGGACTTTCACAATATCCCTGTGGTAATCTCGTATATGTATACCGTTTCCCCTGGAATGTAAAGGCAAACCAATGTTGGCTGTCAGGTTGTATCGGTATTGAGAAAAATGCATTGCTAATATCTACCACAGAAAAATACTTTTGCTGAGGCTTTAAATCATTCAATAGAGTGTGCGGATCTGGCACCGTTGGTGCCCTAGGTATAACTGCATTATTTACAGCCTGTAAATCTTGGACCATACGCCATTCCCGCTTTGCTTTCCTAACAGAAAATAAGGGTGTATTACATGGTGAATCGGGAGATTCTGTTAAGACTCCTTCCTTAAGTAAGGCTGCTATTATAGGTTTGATCCCTATCTCTGGATCCTTTCTCAAGGGATACTGTCTTTTCTGAGGTCTAAATGCTGATTTTGGCATAATAGTAACTGGTCCTGCTGTACGAATAAGTCCTACATCTGATTTCCCTGTTGACCAGAGAGTCTCTGGTATATCTCGTTAGGCTTTCTCCTCTTCTTCCAGTAAGAGTAATACTCAGCTATCCTCACTGGCCTGTGAGTGCACAGCTGGGTGTGTCTGTGTTATCCAATTCAATTTCTGCTTCTGTACTCCTTGTTCAGAGAGTTCCAACTCTGTCTGGTTTTCCCACCTCGTGACTTTTTCTCCTAAGTCTGCCCACTTCAAATTTCTATTTTTGGTTAAGCTTACATGTGGCAATCAATTAGATTTGTAAAGTGCTAAAAATTCATGGGGCAATGAACAGCTTATTACACTGTTTCCTTCTGTGTCCCAGTACAAATTTCGTAATACTAGCCTGTTTGCATGGTTTTTAAACAACTCTTGCTCATATTCTTTATCAGGTCCTGGTCTATTACAGTAATATAGAGTACATTGCAACAAATGCTGTTTGTCAGTGTCAAGGGAGGGGGATTTACTGATGGCTACGTTCATCAATTCTTCAGTTACTGCCCCTGGACCAGTCGTAACCAAGTCCTGGCTGTACCAATAATATGTCTCACCCTCCGATTGCACTACAAAAATATCCATTTGTTGCTGTGCTTCCATACCCTGCATGGTTGGGACTACGGCTATGCCAAATATCTGCATTAAGTTTCTGCCCAAAAGATTTACTGGGCATTTTGCAGAAACAACAATTTTGCTTTTCTGGGTCATTCCTGAAACGAGGTCAGTTATTGCTATGTCATGGGAGAGTGGCTCCTGATACGCTGTCCATTAGCTGCTTTCACTAGTATGTAATCTGGTGATTCTGAATCTTCCCATAATTTGGAAGGATGTATCAGGGTCCGTGAAGCCCCTGAGTCACACAAAAATTTGACTTCCCTCCCTTCTACCAGAAGCATAACTTCCGGTTTTGTGTCTGCTAAGTAGAGCTCTAGGCTCAATAATGCTAAGTCCAAAATTTCATTTTCTTCATCATCTACGAATTCATGTACATCCTCTCCCCCTTCTGTCACATCCTCTACCCTTGCTACCACACTCGCATTTGTCTTTTCCTGTTTGTTCTTATCCAGTGACTCCTGACTATCATATAGTCATTCCTCACCCTCCTTATCTTCCGTGGTTACCTTTTTATTTAGCCTGCAATCCCTTGCCAAATGTCCCTTTTTCCTGCATTTAAAACATTCACCCCTTTTCTTTCTTTCTTCAAAATCTTCTGATCGCTTATCAGATTGTTTGTTTCCCTGGGCATTTTTCTTACCCTTCTTCCCGGTTTGTACTACAAAGACTTCTGACCCATCTTCTTCTGCAAATACTTGAGCTTTCTTTTTCTTTTTGCTATTAAAATGCCTTTCAGCATGTCTTGCATATTCAAGTAACGACTGTCATCTACTTGTACGATGATCTACCATGTGCTTTGTAATAAAGCTGCTAATGGGAGTAATGCTACCTTTTAAGAATGCATTCTTTAGCTGCTGCTCATATGGGGAATCATGTGTTTAATCTTCAGGTATCTGCATCCTGCAATGGTTATTAAAACATTCTAATAATCTAGCATAATATCTATCAACAGTTTCACCTTCCTGTTGTATGCACTGATTAATGCAAGTCCAATCAGCCCTAGGCTTCCATTTTTCAGAGATTCGGTCTGTCAGACCTTTCACTCTGTTATCCAGCTCTGCATTACTATGTGGGAGTGGTCTGAGCTCAGCGTCACGGGGATTCCAGTTGCCACTGATCATGTGCCAATCTTCTCCATTCAAATGGTAACTTAATCTCATACCTTGTAAGTCTTCTAAGAATTTTCTAAAATTAACTTTCGGATGGGGAATTCCTTCTGTGGCTTTCTGGATATCTTCTGGTGTCCACGGTCTATAAACCAAGAGAGTCGGATCCTGTCCTACCTGTCCTGCCTGTGGATTTGGCACTTCTATGAGTGAACATATCTCTTCCTCACTCATAGCTTGTGAATTTCTATTAATTTCATATAATTCAATCTCCCCTCTCAAGTTACGTGTTCGAGACCTAGTCTCGATAGGATCCCTGACAAACGGTTTTGATTTTGCAGGAACAGCTGGGTATAGCGGAGGTGGATCAGCTTGTCCACTCACTTCATATTCTGGTAAGGGAAGCGGAGGGGGCGGAGGAGGGGCCATTGCTATTACTATGTTATTATCTTCTTTGTCCAAGAACATCGCTTTTGAATTTTTAATCTCTTGTTCTCTGCGATTTGCTTCCTCAAGCCACTTATGTGCCTGAGGGACTCCTAATTGCCGTTGCTTTTTTAACTGACCTTTCGTGTCTGTTTTAAGTTGTCTGATGAGTTTAATAAGTACAGGTTTATCTAAATTACCATCAAATTTGTATTTATCAACCCATTTTGTATAGTACTTAACATTTTCGGCACGCTGTAATTGCATATATTTCACGTCTTCAGTTAGGAGTGGGTCTCGGGAACTTTTCGTGCACTGATTTCCCATGTTGCCTTAGCTAAATTGTTACGTAACACTTCTTATCACGTGGTACCACAGTTCTATACCTTTTCACAATTTATCTAGAATAACTGTGTACCTATTCTGTTTCCCTGATCTATGACAAGACAGTAACCCTTTTGTCCCTGATCTGCGCATGCAAATCTTCCTGACAAAAAACAGTTCTGCAACTAGACCCTGATTTAAAACAGAAAAAGGTAAATTCCTCCTTACCTGACCCTCAGGAAATTGATCCACCGGATCGTTGACTCGTCCTCCAATCCCAGATCAGAAACAGTGGCTTGCCTCTTTCGAACGACAATTCAGTCGGAGGTCTTTCAAAACAGGAAGAGCCGATTTGGCCTCTTCTCTGTACGGGTACATGCCACTGGGGCCAAATTCTGACCTAGGCCTAGAGCGAGAGGTACTTTCCGGTCCGAAGGACCAAACTGTCAAAGGAAAAACATACTTTAAAAATGATCAAAACATGGTAGGTTCAGGTTAAGGCACTTTAATCTTGCAGCAAGGAGACAAAAACATGCTATTACAGAGTTTGTCTAACTAGAAACAGGAAATGCTTTCATTTTTATACACTTTCTAATAAGACATTGCCTACCAAGCTGACGTACCAAGCTGACGTACCAAGTTACAAGTCTTTTCATCATCACTTGTTGACCACCATTCTCATGAATTTCTGCTGATTTATCATTTTTTGTGAGAAACTTCCTAAGGAAAACAATGTGGCCTTGGTTACCACCGGTTAGATACATGTTATGTTACCATTCAAGGTACTATGGCTAATTCAAGCACAAAGCTATCAGTTCATTTCTCTAATAATCCTTTGTCTACTTTATCTCTAAGCTTCTGCAGCTGTACATGTTCTCATACTTCGAACAGAGCTGATTGTTTAGAATCATTACATTTACAGAATATAGCATTGTTCATTCATTCATTCCTGACCTAGCAGATAAGCACCTGCTTCTCAAGTACATTTCCAAAAGGCATAAACATGAATATTGCTGTGCTAGCAATTACTAGGTCAGAGGGCATCTTGCAAGTTTCAGAAAGCACACTGCAGTTTCAAAAAGCATCTTTTTCAGTTCTCATATGAAACTCAATTTATATGTAAAACAGTGCATATAAAATAGAATGAAAAACGTGTTAACTACTAATTAGCATTAAGCATACACACATTAATACATATTTTTCTGACAGATACATTTTAAACAAAGATTTCCACAGGGTGACAGAGAAAGAAGTGAATGCTTTAACAGACCACAGCTACCTGCAAATACTTATTTTCTTTATATGTTCGTTTTGTATTTGTTAACCAGAGTACAACACCAATCTGTACTGACCCTTTTTCAAACAAATGACTTGCTTAGAGTCACACAACAGGAACATGGGGGCTATGGGTATTGAACCCTGCACCACAGGAGGCAATTTAGTAATAGCTCATAGTCTTAGTCTTTTGCACTAATTTCTATATTTATTTCTTATGATATCAAGGAGCAAACAGAACCTCATATCAGATTGCAACACTATAAATAAACAATTAACAAAGCAGCAAGGAAGTCTGGTAGAACAATATAGCAGGAGGTAAAACTAGGTAGCAGTTAGAATTTTATGTTTTACAAACATTTCTCAACTGCAGTCAGTCTTGCAGACATCATCTCTCAAAAGACATATAAGTAGGGGAGCAGCTCAGGGCATGGCGATATGACTCTGTTCTAAACAAAATGTATAATAGACAAACAATGAGAAAGTAATGTGCAAATCTTAAAGAAGGGAGAGGATAACAAGTCTTTAGTACCTCATGGGGCTCACACTGTTTCATAATTAATAAAAAGTAATATGTCTGCAGTCAGTCTTGCAGACATCATCTCTCAAAGGACATATAAGTAGGGGAGCAGCTCAGGGCATGGCGATATGACTCTACGTTCTAAACAAGATGTATAATAGACAAACAATGAGAAAGTAATGTGCAAATCTTAAAGAAGGGAGAGGATAACAAGTCTTTAGTACCTCATGGGGCTCACACTGTTTCATAATTAATAAAAAGTAATATATAACAAAAAGGGGTCACTGTTCTGAAATATACACCTAACAGCTTAGAAGAAATATGAAGAACTTTTTCAAAAAAATATAGTCGGGTTTTGAACAGCTTTCTTAATATCACAGTAAGATCAGTGAGAATGATGCATCAAAGCATACAAAGAAGAAGATAAAGCAGACATGTTAAGAAGAAATTCACCAATGACTGAGTGAGACTTGCATCCATTGAAAAAGCAATCAGGAGAGTTTTGCCTAGTTAAAATTAAACTAATATACTGCCATGTTTTATGGTTCTAAGCTGCTAGTTGTATGTGGATGCATATTTTGAAAAGAATTCACAGCAGATGCACATTTTATAAAGAATTTACAGCTCTGTAATTCAGACAATTATTTGTAATGGAGGATGAATGTTAAACTCTTGTTTAAAATAAACAGTTATATATATATTGCATAATTTAGCAATGACCAACGAAGTAGATGTGATATATTGAAGATTTACTCATGTTTGGTGAGGTTTAATCACGAGGGTGAAGCCCAAGTGATTAAACAAAGCCAACCGTGGGTAAATCTTCAGTATACCACATCACGGAGTTGGTTATTGCTATTACACAATGACATTATTTAAGAAAAAAAATACTTACTTTTCATAAATAATGTCTGTATAATGGCACCATGCTGTTCTTCCGTGTTGTTTAATAATTCCACCACTTATGATGTATTGTACATTTATGCAGTACATCAGTGCTTTAGAAAGCAAGCAACGGGGATAGGAAGATCTCCATTGCTTATTTTTTTGGGGAAGGCAAAAAGAAAGTTATAACCTAAAGACAGTTTAGAGGTATGAGACCTGGGGAAAATAAGAGGGAAAATAGTTTTTCAGAATGTACCTGATTTTTCTTGCATTTTCTCTAGTCTTGTAAGTACCTCTAAACTGCCTGGTGATTGCAGCTTTTTTTCTTAATTTAAGAAACGTGGACTAAATAAAGGAGGGGATGGGTAATGTTGCTCTTTTGCATTGTTTGAAAGTCTGAAACTGAAATGCATGTCATTAATTAGTGACTTCGTTCCTCAGTGATTTGTCGGAAAAAAACACAAATTTTATGAGGACTGAAGTCACTAAATAATGACACACATTTCGATTTCGGACTCTCTTTCCTTGAGGCTACTGTGTGTCTACACACACCAATAGATAAAAAAAGCTTGGCCACTCAATGGTACTTTAGCAGCCAGACTTTTACTGTTGGTACATTCTCAATTTAAAAAGGGCACGCTGGTTGGGCTGACCAATCAACGTGTTTGTTTTTGAATGTTAATGGCCAATCATACAATTAATCATTGTATAATAAAATACATTCCATGTAGATGGCTGTGTTATAACACATTTAGGATTTTATATTTTTCTTCTACACATACTGCATGAGAGAACTCTTATTTCACATTAGAAACAGAATAGTCACACTGCCAACTTCATGGTTATTCTACAAAGATATTAACATTCTTTTCATTGAAGTGTACACATTGTTATTCTGGATTAAGTGAGGTAATGGAGAATGTCTCATGGTGTTATCTGAATATATGGAAGTAAACAATGAAAAAACATTGTTTTAGCATAGGTGAATGTAAGCAAGCTCGATATTGAAGCGTGATTTTATTCCACACAATAAAGAATGCATAGCTCAAGGTTCAGTGGTGGCACAATGCCAGGGTAATCCTATGGCTAGGCTTGTAAAGGCCCCAGGGCCGTTAGCTTAGTACACACCTATGAACCTATGTAAATATTGCTTTTCATGAGTCGTAAAATTGCAAATATTATTGTGGTGTGACATAGCACTTGGAGTCATAGGGAAAAAGCCCCGTACCTTCTTCAGGTTCCACATCAGATACAGCAGTGCTGAATGGTAATGATCATTCTACTATACTGTTCTGCCCCTATACATCATTTTGAAAATCTGCTCCTCACCAGCCCCTGCCATTGCCTTGGGGCCTGTTGAACACCATAATGCATATAACAGGTTACTGTGGTCAGCAAGAGTAGCAGCCGGACAGCCCATGTATTAG
>NC_056726.1:1370994683-1371047183 GCF_019279795.1 Protopterus annectens
TTGAGTGTTTGTGTGTTGGGGGAAGCTGTGTGTATGTGTGTGTGTGGCGTATGGTTAGTGTAGTGTTCATGATTTTAAAATTCACGCTCCTGGGGTTTCGGGATTGTCAGGTTTCGGCTTTATGATCTCGAAATTCTGAAAATCAATATTTCAGGATTTCGGGATTATAAAGTGAATCTATATATTATATATAAAGTATATATATATGTATATACGAAGAGATTTGCATATAAAACTATTGTAATTTTACTAGTGTATGTGTATTGCTGGCAAGTAAGGAGTTTTTGCATAATGAGTTTTTTTAAAGCTGGAGTACTCTTAAAGGTAAAGTTGGATAAAGTGTAGCCTGTGATAAATGTATTCAAAGTAGGGGATGTTTGTGTAATGTAAAAAGACAGAAGACTGTCATGCAATCAGTACCTTATTACATCCATGGTTCTTGGGAATTATGTTCATAGGTACATAGGTAGGTACTAGGCTATCGGCCCTAGAGCCTATACAAGCCTAGCTAAAAAGGCACCCTGGCTTTCACCACCCAAGAAAATTATTTTCCTGTGCCCCTGTTGAGCAGAGCCACAGAGGTGATCCATGGGATGAATTTCCTGTTTCCCATCCAATCATCAAGATTTTTCTTGAAGAGTGCTAATGAGGAGCTTTGTTACATATAGATAGGTAGTTTGTTCCAGAGTATGGGAAGTCTCTGGGATAGGAATCTATCCCTCCAGTATGTTCTGTTTATTGTGGTGACAAGGTTTAGGTCCCTAGAGTGTGTAGTTTGGAGGGATTGGGATTTCATTAAATGAAGCATGTCCAACAGCTCTGGGTTTGACATAGCTTTGTATGTTAGGTAGAGATCACCTCTGAGTAGGCGATATGCGATGAAGTAAAGCTGGAGTTTTTTGAGACAGTCTGCGTAGGACATCTGTTTGAAGCCAGTAATCCTCTATGTGAGGTATTTCTGCGGCCTTTCCAGTTGTTGTAGATATCTTGTGAGGTACATACCAAAAGGGGCATTGTACTCTATAATGGGTCTAATGAGTGACGAGTAGAGGGGAACAATGACCTCTTTTTTCCTGCATGAGAAACCTTTTGTGATGAGGTGTTCCATGTAGAAGGATTTCCTGACTACTGTGGTGATGTGATTATCAAAGGAGAGACTACTGTCCACCTGTGTCCCAAGGTCTCTTATTGCACTTTCGATGTTAAGTTGACTACCACCTATGTGGTAGCTCATGGGTACAGAGTTTTTACCAATACACTTTTTGGCATTGAGCTTCAGGCCATGGCTTTGACACCAGGCATCTGTCTCAGTGAGGCCTTTTTGTAGTATGTCCACATCATTAGTTGTTTCAATTTGGAGATGACCAATGTCTTTGTTTATAACTTCCATGATGATACGTTCCATGGCCTTGCAGACCAGGCTCATTAGGCTAATGTGGCAGTAGTTCACGGGGTCTGTAGTGGCTGCCCCTTTGTGGAGTGGGATAACTGTCGCTGTGTGCCATTCAGTGGGCACAAAGCCTGAGATGAGGCTATGACTGAACATGGTGCATAGGTGGGGTGCCAGTTCATTCTGTAGTTCATGTAGAACGTAGCCTGGGATGTTGTCAGGTCCCATGGATGCTGTGTTCTTGGCTTTGGAGAGTGTGGTTTTTACCTGTGCAGCCGTGATTGCAGGAACTTTGCATTCTTCCGGTATAGAGATGGGCCCTTTAGTGGGTGGGTGGGGGGGTAAAGGTATCACTGACCCTATCTGCCAGGATGTTGGCAATATCAGTTGGTTCTGTATATTTAGTGCCATTGTGCTGTAACTCAGAGCAGATCTGAGTGTTGCCATTGAGATAATTGAGATATTCAAATACCATTGTTAAGATTTACAGCAAAGTAAAAGTGACACAAAATATTATCAGTTTGCATATTATTTGGTGCAGTAGATAGTTTAACATGGCAGGCTTCAATCAGTGTAGGAGTACAAGCAGGAATGCTTATGTTAACATATACAGGAATTTCAATTCTGGTAAGTAAAACAAGCAATGCTTTATTTAAATTATTTCACTGCTTGGTGTACTGGGACCTCTAATACATGACAATAATAGATAAAGCTGCAATAAAGTAAAAAAAAATGTGTCTTTGCATAACTTGCATTGCACATAGCAGGAGATTAAATCATCCTGCTCAACCGTAACAAGTGCTTCCTCTCACGTCACACTGGAAAGAGGAATATTTCTGTTCTAGTTATATCTTTGGCTTACAGGGGAGAGTAGGATCAGGCATGAAGAATTTAATCAGCAATGCAGTTCTAGCAACAAAAACAATATTATATCCCAATGGACATGCAGAACAATGGAGTAAGGCCCAAAGCCTCTGCATTCTAATGCAAAGAAAATGCAGAAAAATAAGTTATGCTGTTTACCGTGTGTAACATGTGCACAGCATGATAACATTTATTGCATTGTCTAAGGATATTTGCTCCCTTTGGTTGTGCAACAGCAAAGTGAAGAGATTTAATGAAGAAACTAATATCCATAATGATAGCAAATAGTACATTATTCAAGTACAGTGTATGTCATCACATTGTAGAGGGTTGCTTTGGCTGACAGAGTCTTAATTTGTGAATGTTTATTAGTTCATGGTAATGCTGCAAAATAAACTGGCTAAGTATTTAATAAAGCAAAACATTGTATTTATTTCATTCCTTTACAGTCAAGTACTGCTATATCTTTCACTGTGTTTATTTCTAAACAATGTACATATTTTTCTTACTGTATATTCACCCATCCCACTTTATAAGCCACTGTGAATGTGGAATGAAGGGGGGCAATAGGGAACTGTCCAAAGGCTAATAACTCCCTCAGGACAACATGGGTTGAGATATTCTTGATTAACAGTGGGTCTAGGACATCCATGTAAAGAACATTTAGTTAAATTCCACTTCTGATTGAGAAAAGCATGATTTGAATATGGATAGACACCAGCAATTGTATTTAAAAGGTTTCATTCCCTTTATTCTCTTTACTTATGGATATGATACCTAAGGGAAATTAATTTTCCCAATCTCACCTATTCATATTTATACCGTTTGTCATTACTCACAGCTAATCACCACCTGACAATCCTATAGCCCTAGTTTTAATCTCTTATTTTAAACTTGCAAACTGCATAACTTTAAGTGAGTCACTTAACCAGACGGCACTATGCCATCTCTGAAAAGGGGTATTTGTATACAGTGGGCTTACCATAGCAACAAGTAACAAACAAATAATCTTACTTCCACTAACTGCTTGATAAATCATATAGGTTTCCTTCAAATATGGTCCACGTTGTTCACATAGGTAGTATTTAAATAAGGACTACATAACAAACAAGGGGACAAGGAAACCTGCTAAAATCAGATGTGATAGGATAGAGGATAGCTTGCACAGTTGCAGATATCACACTAGCTATTCAAAGACCCATATAATGATACTGTATACTTTCACTGTTTGCACTGTCATGTAATATTCTTTTCTGTACCAGCTCATATTATTTAAAATCTGAGTTAATGTTTTTCTCATTATATCAATATCCTCTTCCATAAGCAATATGAAAATCACAGCATTATATTTTTGGAATCTGCATTATAGAAAAACATTTATAAATATTTATTATACAACAACCCCCCCCCCCCATTAATATTTCAAAACGTGTATGCTGATCGGTCAGTGTGCCCGTTGTAAATCAGACTTATACTAATGGAAAAAGGTCCGGTCACCTGGACTTTTTCCATTAGCATGTCTTTTTTTTGTGTGTGTTGGACAGCAACGGAGAACGGAAGAGCTCCGTTGCTGTTATCTTGCTATGTTAAACGAGTTTAACATAGCGAGATACTTTAAAAAAAAAGAAACTGAAATCTTCCTTTCTCCGTTGCTTTTTTTAACGCTGTTAACATAGCGAGACAGCTTTAAAAAAAAGCAGCAGAGAAAGAAAGATCTCCGTTGCTTTTTTTTAAGATATCTCGCTATGTTAAACTCTTTTAAAAAGCAACAGAGATCTTCCTTTCTCCGTTGCTTCCACACACAGCTCTGATGTACTGCTTAACCATATGCATGTTCAGTACATCAGAACTGACGCAGAATACTGGACAGCTGTGGAAGGGCAGCAAGGAGGTATTATACAATGCCATTATTTAAGAAAAAAAAAGTAAGTATTTTTTTTCTTAAATAATGTCATTGTATAATAGCAATAACCCACTTCTGGGTGTGGGTAATGCTGGATTTACCCACGGTTGTCTTTGTTTGGCCACTCGGGCTTCGCCCTCATGACCAAACCACACCAACTGTGGGTAAATCCAGCATTACCCACACCAAGGCATGGGTTACTGCTTAAATATTTCCTCTTCTGCACTTAATTACCTTTGTCAGCAGATCTACACAAATCCTTAATGCAATTATTACATTCCCTTTCTGAAGATGGAAGTTCGGTCACAGACTTGGCATATGCAGTGATAGAATATCTCAGTGTTAATACTAAACACATGACTGTGCCTTTTGGCATTTGCTGTTAAAATGTTTCAGAACAAATCAGCAATGTGTCAATTTCTGTAATTCATTGCATGTTAGAATGGCAGCATTTAATTCTCTTTATGCAGGGCTTCAGCCTTTAGCTCCAAGGCATCATATTAATAGAAGCAGTTAAGAGTAGAAAGAGCTCCATTGACCTGTGACTAGAGCAATCCACGTATTAGTACACATACAGAGCAGAACCTACCCTGCCTCCCAGGTGCTAAGATGAAGCCTTTTACAATAAAAACATCAAAAAGCTGGCATACTTAGAGTTTTTTCTTACTAAGCATCAGGGATAATAATAATAATAATTATGTGAAATGCAAAGGAGTGCAGAATTCAGCTCTCAGAAGGGAAAAAAATATTTTAGTATGAAATTCTTGCAAACCCAAATATCAGGATCAGAAATATGGTTAGCATTAGTCTGTTTTCCCACATTCCATATTTAAATGAGGAGTCAATTAACTTCATCTTCATTCACACTCTGTTTTCTGGTTTTCTTATTTTAAGATCCGCTGTGCTTTTCTTTAAGTCAGTTACCTGGAACCACTCAAGTGTTATAAAGTACCACCTCAGACGTCCTCGTTAATGAGTTATGGATTGTCTTCAGTAAACAATTTCCTTTCATAATCTCATGTTTCCTTCATTGCAAAACATTTCAAGGCAGTGTTCAAGTACAAACATTTCTGCTTTCAACTGCTTTAATTTTGAAAGACTTGCATTCATTTTCTCTGGAATTTAAATGTCTCTGTCTTATCTTCCTGCAGTTATTATATACCATTTGTGATGACAGAGACATAAAAAAATATTTAAAATGTGATGTCTGTATTATTTTTTTCTTATTCAGACTACAACACATCTCTGAAGTGGATGTAAGGTTTGTGAATACTACACTAAGGAATTGCATTAATACAATGGTTTATCAATGACAGAATAATTGTATTTGCTTTTGTGTAATAAATGTGTATACACAGAATATATATATATATATATATATATATATATATATATATATATATATATATATATATATATATGTATATATATACAGAATATATATATATATATATATATATATATATATATATTCTGCGGTCGAGTGGCATTCGAAAGACATGCGAATGGGCGTGCCTTCGCTGAAGGTTGGGCGTCGAGGTGGCACCTCGGCACCCGTAAAATTTACTGCCAATCATTAGAGGACCGGAGTTCTACTGTGGCAACCCCTAACCTAGAAAAGCCAAAAGAAGAACATATACAGAATATATATATATATATATATATATATATATATATATATATATATATATATATATATAAATTATATATAAAATATAAATTTATATTTTATATATATATATATATATATATATATATATATATATATATATATATAAACTAATGAAATTGCAGTAATTGTGTGAGAAAAGGCAGTTTGAGAGGGAAGGATTGATTGCTTGCCTGTAAATACAGGAAGGTCTTAAAACTGAATCAAAGAACCTCTGATCCCAGAGCTATGAAAGGAAACAGTAAATTATGTGAACAGTTAATAGATGTATGTGAAAACCTTTGTTTACCTCTGTGTGCTAGAAAGAGCTCTTTTTATTACCCCAGGATCCTGTAGAAAAGAAATTATAAGCTAAAATATGTATTTTGAGCTGAAAAGTGCAGAAGTCCAGTTCTGCCGGAATGCTGGCCTATGTCAACAGCTATGTTAGTGCTGTTTTAAAATTGACCTATACTGTTTATTAGTAATTTATCAGTTAGGGCTTCAGTGTTCTTTCAGTTGGATCAGCTATAGTATTTATTTACCTTACTTGTAGACTTTCTTTAAATATTCTATGCAGATTTATATTTAAATTGTATTAACACTGTCTTAAATCCCTTATTGCCTAGGAAAAGTTGTTTTATTTATTTCAATATTTTTTCATGTATTATTGAGAGGAAAGTGTTATTTAGTACTTTAGGTTGACAGCCTACTGATATCCACCATTAACTGGCCAATCACTCTGCATATAGCAGTTTCATGTGTATTATTCTCCTGTTTAGCTATACATGAAGAGTCAAAGGCAACCGGTGTTTTGGTTCCAAGCCAAATCTTGGGTGGTGACAATATTACCTTCCCAGTATTCAAACAATTAAGGCTCTAAGCTATTAATAAGTTGCATGATTCCTTCTACCTCCATTTATCTACGGACTGATCAGGTCACTTAACCTGATAGTACTTCTAAAGGACACTTGTGCCCAGTGAACTTTACCAGCTAAATGAATGCGACTGTGGGGAATTGCAGCTTTCAGCCTTCCTTGTGAAATGTGTGTGTGTGTGTGTGTGTGTGTGTGTGTGTGTGTGTGTGTGTGTGTGTGTGTGTGTGTGTGTGCGTGTGTGCGTGTGTGTGTGTGTGTGTGTGTGTGTGTGTGTGTGTGTGTGTGTGTGTGTGTGTGTGTGTGTGAGAGGTTAGTCACTGAGGAATAAAACACACCCACGCGCGCACACACACACACACGTGCGCACACACACACACACACACACACACACACACACACACACACACACACACACACACACACACAGACCTCTGAAAGGCTGACACAAATTAGATCTATGAGATATGATATTTATGGCTTACACCAAGTAATTTAATTTCAAACTATTTTTCAATGTTAGCTGGATTGAGACTAACCTGTTTTCTTCCAGTATCCTCTGTTGCAATGTATTCATTTCACTAGTTACCATACAGTCTGACATACAGGTATACTTCTTTTTGTGTCCAGCTGGACCCCTCTCCTGGTATAGTTTTTAACACAAGCAACTTTACAAATACATTTTCAACACAAGCACCTGCACAAATCAGTTTGATATACAAATGACATATAATTCTTTACAAAACTCAAGCTAGCTATGCTGGCATATATTACACATCCACTGCCCTACTTCTCCTGGCATAGAAGGCAATACCTCACATCATCACATAAGGCATTACAGTGATGGGATCTACATGAGGAGTTGGAAGCAAATCTAGCAATCTTGTTATAGCAAGTTTCTAGTTAAGCTAGACCAGTTTTCGTCAGGTTGGTGAAGATGGCAAAGGCATAAAAGAGGGGAGAGTGTAAATGAGTCCTGGCAGTAGATTGTCTAGTGAAGTCAGTGAGGTATGGTTTAGTTCTATACAGAGAAACAAGTTTTATATGGACTTTCTTTATACTTTCTTTATAGTAAGTGACAGATGCTTGTCAAATTTAATGTTTTATCTATTGAGATGCCAAGTAGCTTGCTGTTTGGTACTGCTTCAATCGTGGTGTTATTAGATGAATAAATTAGAAGGGGAGAGTGGTGGTCAGAGAGTTTGTTGTTTGAGAAGTTCATTAGTTTTGTCTTATTGGGATTCTGAATTAGTTCAGAGGTAGAAAGCCAAGATTCTACTGCCGAGAATAAAAGCTGTTTTTTTTTTCTTGAAATTCAGAGAGTGAGGGGGCTACACAGATGAGTTTGGCATCATCTGTGTATTACCTGATTGTGGCTAGGTCAGTAGCAGAGTGGAGCTTGTTAGTAAAGATGCTGAATAGGAGTGGGCCTAGAATTGAGCCCTGTGGCATGCCTAAAGTAACAGGCAATGTAAGTGAGAATTCATTTTGCCATTTTACAGCTTGGTGCCAATCTGATAGGTAGTTGTGGAACCACTGAAGGGTAGAATGGCTTAGTTTAAAAGACAGTTCATGTTGACGTTTTTGGTGGGAGATGGTATCAAAAGTTTTGGACATGTCTAGGAATGTTGAGCAGACTGGCTGTCCTTTATTTCTCAGATGGTTAATAGAGCTGTAGTAGTACTGTGGTTGGGTCAGAAGCCATGTTTGAAATCAGACAGAAGATTATAGGAAAGTATGTGATTCATGAGTTGAAAATGAATACATTTTTCTAAAATTTTGGATAGAGATGATAAAATTCTGGTTTGTCTGAAGCTGGAAAGGTCTGTACAGGTTCTCCCTTTGTGGAGGGATATTATGTAGGATGTTTTCCAGATTCTGGGAACTTGGAGCTCAGTTTTAATCAAGATAGACACTGGGTAGGCTATAGCTTTAGCAGGTAACTTGAGATATTCAGCTGAGAGTTTGTCAGCAGCAAGGGTGGTAGGCTTAAGTTTGGAGCACTCTTTTTATAGTACTAGTTTGAATTGGCTTAAAAGAAATGTTGTTGGGTTCTTCATTAGATTTTATAGGAATAGTTAGAGGAGTAATGCTATGTGTTTTGGTTAAGTTTTGTATAGGGTTAGTGAAGTATGTATTGAATTGAGTGGCTCTACTGTCCAGCATGTTTCAGGTGGACGGAGTTGGGATTGGAGACTGGCCTGGTGGTAGTAGCTGATTTATAGTTGCCCAGAATTTTTTTGGGTTGTTTTGGTATTTTTGTTGGGTGGCTACATAATAGGATTGTTTGTCATTTTTTTTTTTTACCTGTGTTTTAGATTTGTTTCTTCATTGCTGGTGATATGTTTAGTGTGGCTGGGTTTTTGTTGGACTGGTATTGTACCCATACTTTATCTTTGGTTCTGAGAAGGAGTTATGTTTCGTTGGTTGGTCAGAGAGCATAATTTATTTTTATTCTGAAGGTTCTAAGAAGAGCTTGGCTGTTTAATATGCCCAGTAAAGTATCACTGAAGTATAGAACAGCAGCATCTAGTGGGAAGGATATCAGAGAGATCCAGTCACATTGTTGTAAGGTAGATATGAAAGTCTGAGGAGAGAATTTTTTCTGTTAAGTATTTGCCTATATATAGCAATTTTGGGGGGAATGTAGGTTTTGTCTGAGGAAGTAGGTGGGTAGATGGTTGCTAATGCTGTCAGGGAGACAGCCTGACTGACTAGCAAGTGATAGTTTATTGGTTTAGACCCAGTCCATTAATGAATGTCAATTGTTCTTTTGGGTTTTTTTTTTTTTTTTTTTTTTTTTTTTTTGTCTACACTAGTTGAAGATTTTATTAACTAAGAGAATCCATATAAGTTTATGAACTTAGTGGGATTATCTGAAGTGCAGGTTAGCCAGTCAGTGTTGAAGTCACCAATAACAATGGTTTCCTGTGAGAAAGTTGTGGATGACCAGTGGAGGAAGTCTTCTATTATGGTGGGCTAATTGCTGGGAGGGATGTAAATTGCTGTTGTTATTATGGATTTATTGGGGTTTAAATCTAGTCTAATAAATAGCATCTCAGCATTATTGAGTTTTGGTGGGTTAGCCTCAAGTTATTCAACTTTGATTGCATTTTTGTAAATCATAGCTATACCTCCACCATGTTTATTTAATGTGTCTAATCTATGTGTGTTGTAGTCATGAGGTAGAATGTCATTGTTACTTAGTTCAGGTTTTATAGGTTCATAGGTTCATAGATTCATACTAGGCTATCTGCCCTGGGGCAATTATAAGCCTAGCCCGATTCTGTATGGCTTACACCACCCCTTGATTTGAGTATACTGTGCCCTTTTTAAGGTTTAGTTTACTGTGCCTCTGTCTAATAGTGACACGGGAGTAATCCCTGGGACAAACCTTCGATCCCCCATCCACTTATCGAGATTCTTCTTGAACAGATTCAGTGAGGTGCTCTGCCTCACATGAACTGGAATTCTATTCCAGAGTGAAGGGAGCCTCTGGGTTATGAACCTGTCCCTCCAGCAAGTTCTATTTATTTCTGTGCTGAGGTTCAAGTCCCTCGAGCATGTGGCTCTAAGGGATTTAGATTTACTGAGGTGGAGCATGTCCATTAATTCTGGATTTGACATAGCTTTGTATGTCAAGCATAGATCGCCTTGAAGTAGGCGGTATGCAACTGAGTAGAGCTGGAGTTTTTTAACCGAGCAGCATATGGCATCTGTTTGAGACCCTTGGTCCTCTTGGTGAGATACTTTTGGGGTCTTTCTAATTGCTGCAGGTGTCGGGTAAGGTACATCCCAAAAGAGGCATTGTATTCTATGATGGGCCTGATGAGGGATGAATAAAGGGGCACGATTACCTCTCTTGATCTAGATCTGAAACCCTTCGTGATGAGGTGGGCTATGTAGAAGGTCTTTCTAACCACTTTGGCAATGTGGTTTTCAAAGGAGAGATTGCTATCAACTTGGGTCCCCAGGTCCCTAATAACTTTCTCTGTACTTAATGGGTTTCCGCCTATGTGGTAATTTGTGGGCACATTGTTTTTGCCAAAGGGTATGACTATACATTTTTTGGCATTTAGCTTTAATCCATGGCACTGGCACCAGTTATCTGTCTCTGTGAGACCTTTTTGAAGGATGTTTGTGTCAGCTGGAGAGTTGATTATGGCGCCCAGTTTGCAGTCGTCTGCGAACTTGGTGAGCCATAGTCCTCCCACGTTTGCCTGTACCTCGGAAAAGTATATACCGAACAAGAGTGGTCCCAGGACAGAACCCTGTGGGACACCACTTGTGACCGGTTTCGAGTCTGACATGGCTCCAGCAACTCTCAGTCTGTGGGTTCTGTCTTTGAGCCAGTTTGCGACCCATCTTGTGACATAGGGGTTTATATTTAAGCTGGATAGCTTATCTATGATGCCAGTGGGGTATTGTGTCAAATGCCTTTGCAAGGTCCAGATAGGCTGTGTGGACTACCTTCCCTTCATCTATGGCTTTGGTGACTGTTTCAAAGAAGTCAACCAGGTTCAAAAGGCAGGATCTGCCCTTGACAAAGCTGAACTGGGTGGGATCTAGTGTCTGTAGGTCCCCAATGTCTTTGTTTATGAGCTCCATGATGATCCTCTCCATAGCCTTGCAGACTAAGCTACTCAGGCTTATGGGGCGATAATTTCCAGGGTCCGTAGAGGCTCCACCTTTGTGGAGTGGGACCACTGTTGCTGTACGCCATTCTGTGGGCACATATCCTGTAGTGAGGCTGAGATTGTATAGCTGTTTTATTTGCGGGATTAGTTCCTCTTGTAGTTCATGTAGGACGCAACCTGGGATGCAATTTGGTCCCACGGAAGCAGTGTTTTTTGCTTTGGAGAGGGCAGCCTTCACCTGAGCATCTGAGATGTTTGGGAGGCAGCCCTCTGCCGGGATAGATACTTGCTCTTTTGGGGGGGGGGTGGAGAAGTTTGCACTGAACCTGTCTGCCAGGATATTGGCGATGTCTGTGGGTTCAGTGTATTTTTTGTCGTTTAGAATCAACTCAGAACAAGTCTGGGAGTTGCATCCCAGGTTTCTAACATAACTGAAAAAAGCCTTATGATTGTCTTTGGTGTCCTGTGCAATTTTTCTCTCGAAGCTGGCCTTGGAGGATTTTATGAGGGATGGTAATTTTTTGCTAGTACTGATCAGAGATGCCTTCCCTATTAGGGATTTTGCTCTGTCATATAGTAGCTTCCTCCTTCTGTTGTACAGTTTATTTATGGCAGGGGTCCACCAGACTGGACGCCTACCTTTGGATGATTGGGTCTTGGTTTTGTTTGGGATAGCATGACCCATGCATTCCTGGAGATGTCCGTAGAATGCATTTATATAGGATTCTGCAGTTTGGGCTGTAGTTTCCACTGGCCCTGGGGCCTTGAAGGATTCCACTTTGGTTTTGAGAAGTGAGAAGTTCGCTTTTGAGAAGTTTTTCACTGTGGTTTTCTGGGCTGGGGGTGGGGTCGGGATGTGGACATCCAGTGAAATTAATTTATGGTCTGATCTTACCAATGAGGGATATACTTCTGGTGTGGAGCATAGAGTCCCCATGTTGGTAATGATCAGGTCTAGTATGTTGTCCCCTCTTGTGGGAGTGGTGACTAGTTGTAACATAGCATTTGAGTTTATAATTTCCAGGAATCTTTGGGCTAAGGTGCTGGGGCTTGAGTAGTGCTTCCAGTCAATGTTTGGGTAGTTGAAGTCGCCCAATATAATGGTGTTCGGAGAGATCTTCATGTTCTCCAATGTTTTCAGGAAAGCCGAATGGGATTCCTGACTTTGAGAGGGTGGTCTGTAGGATGCTATAAACTGAAAAGCAGTCTTGCCCACTGTTAGTTGCACATGGATGGTCTCCGATACTTCGTGCAATGCCACTAACCTGGAGGTGTGGATATCCTTGATAAATATGGAAACTCCCCCTCCTTTTGTGGTTCGGTCCAGGTTTTGGTGCCGAAAACCATGATATGAGGTATAGCCTGGTAGTGCTGGGGTGCTCTCTGGAGCCTCGAACCAGGTTTCTGTCACTGCACAGATATCGATGTTCTCCGTACTGAGGAGAACTTCGAGTGCATGCATCTTGAGGTTAAGACTTCTGGCGTTTAGCAGCATTACCCTTAGTTTCTTGTTCCTCGTGCTGTCTATGGGGGTGGGTTTGACTTTTGAGCCTTGCCTAAAAAAGGCACTATGGGGGTGGCAAGAGCCTTTGCCAATATCCGAAAGCCCAGTGGTGACAGGTGCAAGCCATCCCTAGCGAAGCAACATGGCTTGTCGAGCATGTCATCCCAGGCTGACAGACACTGGATCCCCTTTGAATGACACCAAAATTTTAGCCAATTGTTAAAATCGATCATTTTGTCTTTGTACTGTGGCATCATTCTAGGTGAGGGTAAGATGCTGCTCAAGGTCAGGGTCATACCAGCCTGGGCTACATGATCAGAGAGCTCCTCTATGTGTCTTTTCATGTAGTCCAGGGAGGTACATCTCAGGTCATTCACACCAGCATGTACAATGACTGAGTCATATTTGTATTTGCTTTGGAGTGACCTGAGTGCTTGCGTTATGTGTCGGATCCTAGCACCCGACAGGCAGCTCACTGTGACCTTCTCTTTATTCAGCCTGGGGAGCGGGACGTCAGTGTGTCTGACAATAGAATTACCTATAACAAGAGTATCAGGTGTGTTATTCAGCCTTAAGGGCTGTGGCTGCTTGGCACACTGACTTTGTGGGTTATGTGTTGTGTGTGTTTTGTTTTGAGGTAGCGTTTGCTTGGATGTCTGCTTTGGAGGTCTCTGTTGCTTAGGTAGATTTTTATTTAGAGCCTCCAAGTATGTTTTTGTGTATTTATGTGTTTGGTTCGCTGATGTGGTGGGACTATGTGATACTGGAATTGTGTTGTGTGAGGTTACCTTCTCCTCCTGACTGGTTACACCAGTTTTGAGATGAGAGAGCTCAGCCTCCAGTTTGGCTAAATAGTTGCATCTCTCACATATATTTGAACCTGTTTGGAGGAGGAGAGGGTTGTCCGTGTACATGAGACAGTTGTAACACTGCCTCAAATAGCCAGGTTTCAGTTAAGATAGCTATGTCTGAAGAGTAGAGAGAGAGGGATGCATGAAATGTGTGTACAGTAGAGAGTCGATTATCTGAACGTCGATTATCTGAAACATCAATTATCTGAACCAGCCTTCCAAAGTTTTCGGGTAGGAAAAATCATAAAGTCTGAATATATAAATATTATACATATTCACTTGAGCACTTTTTTTGAGTTTGTAACCAGCTCATGTGTGAAAAATATTCTTTATTGTTCACTGAAATTGCTGAATGGTTGAAAAGTGTATTCCTGCATGCAGGAAAAACAAGATTTGCTGAATGGTTGAAAAGTGTATTCCTGCATGCAGGAAAAACAAGATTTTAGAAGTTTTTTTATCTGGTTAAATTATATGTCTGATTATCTGAACAGTTTGATTATCCAAACTCCCCAGGCCCAATTAGTTCAGATAGTCAACTCTGTACTGTATTTTATTTGATAGGCTCCTAAGGGTCATATTTAGAAGTAATAGAGTGATTTTGTATGGGTAAGGTTGACAGTAGTATGAATCTTTGGGAAGGGTGGTATGGCTGGTCTGTGTTGATTAATTTTGGGACCTAGGTTTGGATGGACGTCACCACTAATCGTAATGATTGATTTTAAGTTTGTTAGTGGATTTAGGTATGTTAGTATCAGTTTGGTGTGTTTGTGGGGTAGCTGGGATGAAGAATGCTTATCTATGTATTTATATGTGAACAATTCTACTTTGGTGGCATAGAAAAGGTTTGATGCTGTATTAAAGTTCATGAATTTAGTGTGGAACAGTGAGGGAGTTCAGATAGAGGGGGATGGGTAGACTGTAGGTAGTCGATGTTGGTAGGATGTTAAGGCAGAGATTAGGAAGAGAATTAGGAGTGGAAAGTCGAACAGAAGCATAGTGTTAGGTAGACGGTGGCAGTAAATACAGCTGAAACGGGTTATAGCAGGAGGAATTCGAGAGA
The DNA here is from genome assembly GCF_019279795.1 of Protopterus annectens. NCBI lineage: Eukaryota > Metazoa > Chordata > Ceratodontiformes > Protopteridae > Protopterus > Protopterus annectens. The sequence continues at coordinate 1,371,009,416 of NC_056726.1, forward strand.
CTTGGTAGATATAATTAGTGTTCCAAGTAAAGGGGAAAGGTATTGTTATATGGGAAGACTGAAGTTGTGGTTAATATTCTGCTATAAGTTAAGATTTAATGTGAATATGGATGGCTTTCACTTTCTTAACTAGAGTACTGTATTCTTTGCTGTGACACTGTCTATTTAATGTGCCTTTTATGTATTTGTTGTTTTCTGCATGTTCCATGATATTTATAGTGGAGAGTTGGTTATCTGAACTAAATTTGACCTACGGTAGTTCGGATAATCAAACTGTTCGGATAATCAAACATATAATTGAACCAGATAAAAAAAAAAATTCTAAAATACTGCTTTTCCTGCATGCAGGAATATACTTCTCGACCATTCAGTGATTTCAGTGGAAAAATAAAAAGTATTTTTCACACATGAGCTGGCTATAAACTCAAACAACATGCTCAAGCGAATATGTATAATGTTTACATATTCAGATTTTATGATTTTTCCTACCCGAAAACTTTGGAAGGCTGGTTCGGGTAACTGACGTTTTGGATAATCAGTGTTTGGATAGTCGACTCTCTGCTGTATTACATCATAAAGAATTAGTGTGTGACTTAGCTTTTTCTGTTAAATTTGACTGCGTATTCACCATGTTATAACTGGAACAATCCTTGATTTAGTGACCCAGTTTGCTTATCACCTGTGCTTCAATTTCACTTCAGTAACTACACTTAGGCACTTTACAAATAAATAAAATACAAGTTGATGAGCAATAATTAACATACAAAAATCAACAATAATAGCAATAGTAAACATACAACATTAATAACTAAATGAGAATGATGATGATAAAAGTCAGTAAAAGCAAGAGACAAAATCAAATAACAAAACATACAATGAGACGATAAACCAAAGACTAATCCCTGTATATTTATTCAAGTAAGTAAGCCTGCTTAAAACCACTGAGAGTAAAGGAATTTCTCAGCCAGTCTGTTAGTAGGCTCCATCCGTATGGCCTTGGATAAGTAAAGGACTGATTCTCAAAAATTTAGGACAAAGTATAAATAAATAAGTCTTTAACTGCACTCTTGGAATCTCTAACAGCCCCATGCTGGATGAGCATAAGGAAGGGGATGAGTGATAACTGGCAAGCAGCTAGTAAGGGAAGAGAGGCATCCATATCATGCAAGATTAGATAAATCAGAATAAATGTTATAGAATATTTAAAATTTAGTTTGCATCTGGTATTAACTGAGCAAAATAAGCACACTGTGTTGTCATCAAGTTGCCCCCAGCAAGAGCAAGGCTCTGGAATTATGCACTTGGTACAAATGATCAAGTTCTGGGTCTGGCATCCCCAGGTAGAGGGCATTGAAGCAAATGCACATGACCAGAAGTCAAGGTGTGTACCGCCATCTGGATGTATTCAGATGGTATACTGTGCTTAGTGAGGATATTGTTCCTCAGTTCGAAGCAAGAAAATATGACGATGACTGTGTCTGATTATGCACCTCTGGCATGGATTCCAGGTTGTCATCACTGTAGGTTAGATTAGGAAACAAAAACTGGTTCATACAAATTCTATATTTTATTTATTGATTGATTGATTGTCATTTGTTAACTGGGTTGGTCCAACTGGGCCAGTAGTTCATTTTCAGTGGAGACCCGAGGAGAAAAGCTCCAGTTGCAAACAATTTACAGTATATTTTAGATTAAGATTCAGAGATAGTAAACAATTAGTAATAGAAGTAAGTCAATCAAAAGTAAAAAGCATGAGTCAAGCACATAACAATATACAAGTAGCGTACAAGTAGCAAAATTGAACATAGATTTATAAAAATCTACATATAAATTTAAAACCTACATATAAATTATGAGGATTGAATTTACCAGGTGAACATGTAGTAGGTTAGTAGGTGAAAAATGAAGAGATTATTACACAATACAAGGGTATGGGGGGTTAAGATGGGTCATAGCAGGGGCATACATAGGTTGTGGCAAACATCTTGGGGGTGTTACTCTTCAGACAATAGCAAATTGTGTTATGGATACATTTCTTATCAACTGTTAACCTGTTTATTGCACACAATAGACTCCTGTCACAGGAAGCAGTACACCTGCATGTCATCAGCATAGCAAGGGTAATATATGCCTCTCCCCCTAAATACTGCCTCCTGCTGGAAATATGCATATGATGAGCCATGAAGGATCTAGAATGGGACACTAAAATATGCTAAAGGCAAGAGAGTAGGATAAAGGGGAGTTAACCCTGTAGCTTACTCCTTAGGTGTTTCCAAAGAGATTTGAGGGATATCAGTCCAAAACTAATCATGGAATGTCACAGCATGCTGGAAATTGTCCATTATGATCATCAGTTGTGCCAGGCACAGATGATAGAGCTATTGGGACCAATGACGACTATAGTCACTGATGTTTTTGTTAGTAAAGACTCTAGGGAGAGACACTTCCTTATTCTGCCTAGACCAAAAGACAGCTGGAGTATATTACTGATGGTGTTGCTCCACAAATACAAATCTAACTATATATATATATATATCACTTTATCAGGAACTTTACTAACAAATACAAGGTTTAATGTAATTATGAAATCATGTAGGTAATCAGGCCTTCTTAAGGATGAGACTAAATAAGACTTCCATTAAAACAGATGGGAATATGACATCAGTAAATGAGTGCATTATGAACTGTTAAAGGACTGGATCTACCACTTTAAGACAAGATTTCAGAAGTCTGGTGGGTCAAGCATTTAATTCACCAGTAGATGTCTCATACCAAAAATAAGAGAAACAAAATTATCTTAACTAGGAATAAAAAAATAACACAAATTCTTGGGCAGCAAACACTCCAGCTACAACCAGATCATGTAAGTGCAGTTTGAGAAACAGTTTGATCAAGACAAGTTTTACCATAAAGTAGCTGGTGGTCAGAACACACCTGTCTGCAGGTAAATTATTCAGGCTGTTTAGACTGCACAATGTCACTCAGATCCAGAAGTCAGCAGCTAGCCCAAACGAACCCTGCAGATATGTTACCAAACAAATACAAAGATTTCATCTGGAAGAAAGACTCCTACTGCAGCAAAACCAATGGTTATTCCACAGGCTCCCTACAGTAATTCTGAGTGTTGTATTTCTGAATACAGGATTTAGAAAATAATCTTCTAAAATACAAGGGAACAAAAAATATTAACAATTTTGAATTTGAATTTGGGAAAAGACCCCTACATCTTCTCAATGGAGGGGGAACTGCACCCCGACACTGTTTTGTAACAGTGCTTTCTGACAGAGTGTACCAATATTGAATTTTGTTGTGACTTTATGAGTTTATATGTTCATAATTTAAGAAATTATATATGCAAATCTAAGTTGTAGTGTAATAGCTCTAATGTGTCTGCACAGTTTTGATGAAGACATGTTTCATAATGTAGCAAGCTGGAAAAACAAGTGCAACAAAACTATAGCAGAATAAATGAGTTGAAAGCCAAAAATATTGGAAGGTATATCACCCTTTCATTTGTGGCATAGCAAGAACAATGTCAACAATTGTTTCTAATTTATGGTACAAAAAGAACAATGACAACAATTGTTTCTAATTTACTGTTTATAATTTATGGTACAAAAAAAAAAAAACAATGGCAACAAATTTTTTTCTATTTTATCTAAAGTTCTGCTTGCTTGTTTGTGAATGATTGTAGTCTGTCTTGACAGGTGGGGAACCTCATAAAATTTTTGTACAGAGAAAGGTGATGTGAAATCTACAAGACAGCGTTCTTAGTTTGTGCTAACGGGTACCTCAAAATAACTGGTATTCATACTGCACACCCCTTAAATGGGTATCTCACTCATTTTCTGGCAAGTTGCTTCTGAGTCCTAGAGTGACCTGCAGACAGCCACCACTGTCCCACACATTTATTATTTGTCTTGTATCCCTGAAACTGAAATGTATAAAAATCTTGCTATTTTAGTAATAGACAAAAGTATACAACTAGTGAGGAGTATTGCACCATGAAATAAATTAACCAAGAAATCTTTCAAGTTAAATCATCACCGTTTTTAAGGCATCTATAAGGTTCAGAACTTTAAGATTTGCATCCTGATTTGTCTTCAGAGTATCAAAATAAAGAAAACATATTCTGATGAAACGCCATGCTTTTGTGGACAGAATGATTTACTTTTTACTTGATGACTGCATTTCTTTCACTGTCTTCTGATTATCACAGTTAGACATCTGAAGGACATTAATTAACACCCTGAAATTTGATGCATTTTAAGTAATAATTAAACTTCTGAGACATTGTATTGGTTTTACTGGATTGAGTTTATAGAGCCAAAGCTTTGTTTCTGTTGTTTACAGCTGTGCTGCGTATAAAGTGATTGTTTGACAACATAATTAAAATGACAAACATAAATTTATGCAATATTTTTCTCATTTGAATTGCATTTTGCCATATTTTGCCATCCTTAGTGAAGGGTTTTAGCTTTTGTATGGAAAACAGCATTTTTATGGAGTTCTCTCAGTTTTTTTGCTCACTAAAGCCTGATACACTCTACTTATTCTTGTATCCATGATGAGGGAAGGAAATGACATTCATGTGATTTTACGTTAACAAAAATCATGTATAAAAAATGGGTTTTCTGTACCCAAAACAATGTGTATTGAGTACAAAAATCAAACTTTCATTGCTGTCTTACTGAATCAATCAGATTGTGTTAAATTATTCACCACAGAGGTGTACATCAAATGATATAACTGTAAAAGCACAACTTTCATGAGAACAGTTTATAAAAATATCTAAGACTGGAATAAACATACAAGAGAAAATATGCAAGTAATTATCATCTGTACTGGACATTACTCTGTTATGATTGTATTATTTTGCTGTATTCTTTTATATGGCTTCATTTTCTCAACAGGAAACCCTGGCAGTACTTAGCCATGCCACTGTTCTCTTTTTGCAGTTGTCATGCAGACACTGAATAACGTGGAACTGCAGATAAAGATAATAGGGCTGCTGACATCTGGATAATTGCCATTCAGGCTAAGGTTGCCTGGCAGCAGTGTGTGGTATGATTTTGAGACGAAGAGCTTACAGTGAACCGTGATGGACACTGGCCACCAGAGAATGAGTAAAATAGAGAATGGCACATTTGTGTTGTAACTGAGCTAAAGACAGCACAAATCACAAAGTCACTTTGAAAATTCTGTGGCAGCCAATTACAAATAACATTAATTTGGTTTGAAGGCATGAAACAGCATAGATGAGCAGAATTAATTCCTATTTCATGGCTTCTTCTTGCTAAATTTATCTCCTTTCCATTAACACTGTTTGTGTTTTGCTGCTTTCATTTATTTCTGCTTTATGAGCCTATGCCTAATTTTAGAATTTTTTTCACCACTTCATTTTACATTATTTATCCCATCATTTAGAAGTCTTAGAATTATTCCAGATACTGACATTTGCTAGCAGGTGGGAATAAATGACACAATTTGCCTCCAGAATATAAACTGACAGTGCGCATTCAGGTAAAAAAATGTGAATGCTCTGATAGTGCTAGACAGCAGTGACCCTTTCGTCTTTTCTGCATTGTGATAAGTGAAACTCAAAATGCTTTCTGCTATTATGCCTCAAATGATGAGCCGTGAATAGGAAAATGAGGGAAAAAAGGAAGATGACACACAGGTGCAGTGCTGTACTGTCTGATGACTGTCACACTGAATAGTAATGTCATTTTTTGTGCTTCGCTTACAGTGTATTCTAAAGTATCAAAACTAGGACTGCTTGGTGTCAATCTCTAAAGATATAAATCTAGTTAGACAAAGATATATGCATGCCCAACATCAAGTGTGTGAGAAAGGGCATCATTATCACATACATACATTAGCATCAAACTTATTTTCTAAGTATTACATATATTAGTAATCAGGGGGACAGGATAGGTTCATGTGTTCATATGAAATTACTAGGCTAACCGTGGCTCGAGACCCCTTATGAGCCTAGCCAGTTTTACCCAGATTTATCAGATTTCCTGTCCCTAGGGAAAAGATAACAAGGGTCAGCAAAAGGGGTTTTGACAATTTTTACAGACTGCCTCTGTCCATAAGGGACATGGGCACCACCCCAGGAGTGAATTTGTGATTTCCCACCCATTGGTCCAGACTGCATTTGAAGATTGTCAGAGAAGCCTATTCCAGTGGAGAGACAATCTGTGGCACACATATCTGTTTCTCTGGCATGATCTTTCATGTCAGAGATCAAGTTTAGATCATTGAAGTGGGTAACATTCATGCAGCTAATTTTGCAAATATGCAACATTTCCTTTAGGGCTGCGTCAGAGACTGCCTTCTAGGTCACTCACAGATCATCCCTAAGTGATCATTAGGAAACCAAATGCAGCAGTAGGGCTTTTAATCCATCCACATATGACATGTTTTATTTTTTGGTGAGAAACCTCTGAGAATGCTCCATCTGTTGGAGGTGCCTGGCAAGGTACATGCCAAAGGGTGCACTGTACTTGATTACTGGTCTGATGAGGGCCGAGTACAGCGGTACTATATGGCATCCTTAGATGTGGATGCCAAGTCCATACTTATAAGCTGAGCCACATAGAAGGATTTCCTCACCACTGTGTGGCACATGGTGGTCAAAGTTCAGATTACTATCTATCTCAGTACCCAAATGTCTCACCTCAGCGTCTATTCTATGGGGGGATGCATTCAATGTTGTAATTTGCAGGGGTATTTAATTCCTAAAAGGTATTATTATGCACTTCTTCACATTAACTTGGGGCCATAGCTCTGACACCCATCATTATTCTATATCAGACCTTTCTGTAGGATATCAGCATATTTTGGTGAGTCAATGGTTGCCCCCAAATTGCAGTCATCAGCAAACCTGGTGAGCCAAAGGCCATCTGCATTTGCCATGACATCTGAGAACTATATTCCAAACAGGAGGGGGCCCAACACTGAGGTCTGTGGTACTTCACTGGTGACTGGCCTCTTGCTAGATGTACATTCCATCAGCACAAGTATCTTGTCCCCCTTCATTTGCTTCTGGAAAGATCTAAGAGGTGTACAGAAACCGTTGTTCCTTGTTTTGAGCTCCAGCTTTCTTTCATTTCTATATTTGTCAACTTCTTTAATAGGTTGTCCCTTTATGTCTAGGGGCAGCAAACTCAATCTGAGGTATGTTAGTTTGGCAGGGTATTATGGGTAAAGGGAGGAGCTTGAGAGTTGTTGGATCTGATTATCTAATAGAAGCGGAAGAATTGCATCAGTCTCAGATCCATGCCCATCAGTTGAGAAATGTTATGGTGAGTACTTCATTTTTTTAGCTGTGTTGGTGAAATTTTTTAGTTCTGTAAAACATTTTTAGTTTTAGTGTGTTTTTATGCAATTTTGTATATGTAGGCCAAATTTAGGATCATCATTCTGTATCATCCCTAATAATTTGCCATGAGAATTTTTTTTAATGAGAGAGGGATTTGAGGTAAAAGGTTTTTTGGGGGCGGGGGAGGGGGGTTGACCATGAGTTGTGAGTTACAAATCCATGATTCAGTGGCTTTTAAGGCTTTCTTGAGTAATTTTTTTTGGAGAAGTGCCAGGTGTCTGATGTGCATATGAGTGTGGAGTCATCTGCGTATTCCAGTAGACAGACCTGTTGTGTGGATGTGTGAAGGGTGTTGGTGAGAATGTTAGAGGAGGGACCAAGGATAGATCCTTGTGGTACACCGGCAGTGATTTGAGAGGTACAGAGAGAAGGTGGAGTGCCATTTTACTGATTGATACCTTTTAACAAGTAGATTTTGAGCTATAGAATGGTGGGCTGACAGACCTAGTGAGGACAGTTGAAGTTTGTTGTGAAAAACTGTGTCAAAGGATGTAGACCAGCGTAAAAATAAGGAAGAGACTAGTTTGCCATTATCCCCAGCTTTATTGACAGTATCTGTAAAGGTTAGAAGTGCAGTGTTAGTACTATGGGAGGCTTCGAAGCTATGTTGTATGGTAGAATAGGAGAGGAGTTCTTACTGCATTAGATTGTATTCAAAAGCAATTGCTACATTTTTTATTTCCCAAGTGTTTTGGAGGGGGGGAGTGAGGATAAGATTGCTACAGATCTAAAGTTAATGATGTCTGTTGAATTTCCTCGTTTGTGTAGAGAGATGATGTGTGATTTTTTTTTTTCCAGAGATAAAGAGAGAGAGAGTGTGGGATTCCTGGATTGACAATATTTATAAGAATTGATACAGGACAAGGAATGCTATTGGCTGCTATTTTAAGATACCCAGCACTTAGAAGGTCAGCAGTTGAATGGTTTGAGTTTAAGTAATTTTATACGGGACGTGGGCATAGGTTTGAAGGTGAACCTATGAGACCTTGATTGGATGAGAAATAGAAAATTCACCCCGGGGAGCACTGCAGTGGTTCTACTTGATAGAGGCGCTGGGAATTAATGTCTGGTGGCACAATGCCAGGGCACTTCAACGGGCTAGGCTTGTGAAGGCTCCAGGACCATTAGCCTAGTACACACCTATGAACCTGTGAACCTATGAACATTTGGCTATCCATCTGGTGACATAGAGGTTTATTCCCAATTTTGTGATCTTATCTACCCTTAACAATACCAAACTGAATTGGGTCTAGATTGTGGAATTTTCTGTGCCGTTGTTAATTGGGACCATGATTATCCTTTCCATAACCTTGCATATGAGGCTAGTCAGACTTATGTAGTGGTAGTTTCCTGGGTCAGCTGATGGTCTCCTCTTGTGAAGAGGGATGACTGTTGCTGTCCTCCACTCTACAGGACAAAGGCTGTCTAGGGGACTGTGGTTAAATAGAGATCTGAAGGAGTCTCCTAAGTCATGTTTCACCCTGTTTTATAGACACTCTGGGATTCCGTCATTGCTCATTGATGCTGTGTTTCTAGGTTTGGAGAGTGCAGTGATGACCTGTTTTTTTTTTTTTTTGTGATAACAAGCAAAGGAATGGTAGAGTTTATTTCATGGGGGAGTGACTGGAGGTGATAGGAGTGAAATCTGAGCTGAATTTATTGGCCAGCAGATTTGCTATTTCTTCTAGCTGAGTATAGGTTGTTCCATCTATAGCAAACTCAGCACATTGTTGAGTGCTTCTGTTAAGAATTATGGCACAAGTAAAAATTGCTTTGTGGTTATCCTTTGCTTGGGAGGCTGTTTTAGCCTCATATTTATCTTTTGAAAACTTAACTAGTTCCCTGATTTGCCTGTTGAGTCTAATGAGGGATTTTTTGTTGTCTGTTGTGCAATCTCCCATGTACTTCTAGACAGTAATTTCTTCCTTCTGTTGTATAGTCTGTATATGCCAGGGGTCCACCAGGGTAGCTTGTTTTTCTGGATAGATCGGGTTTAGTTTGGTCAGGTACTGCCATTTCTATGTAGATGTTTAAGTGGATGTACTTGTCATTCATGTATACTTCTTCATAGGCCTCCATGTTTTAAGGGTTAGGGAGTGCTTTAAAATTACCTATGCTATCATGTAGTAAAGCAATAACCAATGACGTAGTGTGGTATATTGAAGATTTACCCATGGTTGGTGTGGTTTAATCACGAGAGCGACACCCGAGTGATTAAACAAAGGCAATGGGTAAATCTTCAATAGACCACAACCACGGAGTTGGTTATTGCTATTATACAATGACATACTTTAAGAAAAAAATACTTACTTTTCTTAAATAATGTCTTTGTATAATGGCGGATTACTGTTCTTCCGCCGGTTGTGGTATACTGCTTCTTCGTTTTGATGTACTGCGCATGTGTATGGGACTTGCATTCCCACGCATACCCAATACATCAATGCTTTGAAACGGAAGCAACGAAGTCTCCGTTGTTCTGTTTTCTCTCTTTTTTTTTTTTTTTTTTTTTTTTAATTTAAAAAAAAAAGGTTTTGGGGCACTTTATACCAATGGAAAAAAGTCCGGGCGACCGGACCTTTTTCCGTTGGTATATTGCGGTATTTACAACAGGCACACTGGTTGGGCTGGGCCAATCAGCATGCACATTTTCAAATAGTAGTATGGAGTCATTGTATAATAGAAGGTAATTTGCACTGGGAAAGTTCTTTAGGGTTTTATGGTTTGATGGGGGTTCTATCATTGCATTTATTTTAAAGGAGACTGATTTATGATTTGATATTACACTGAGGACATTATGTGGTGGGGTAGTATTAGTTATGCAACACTCCCTCATGTTTTTGAATGCTATGTGAAGGATATTTGAGCCCCTAGTGGGAGTGCAGACCAGCTGTTCTAGAGCATTTGCACTGACAAAGTCCAGTAATCTCTCAACCTGCATGTTACTGGTCATGTATGTTTCCCAATTTATGGAGGGGTAGTTAAAATCACCCATGAGTAGTGTCTTGAGCTGAATGGAAAGTGATTCTTTTAACGTCAGGAATGTGGAGTGGTTTTCATGGTTCATGGTTGGGGACCTGTAACTAGAGATGATATGGTGGAGGATTTTGCCTATGGTCAGCTTGGCATGGACTAGCTTAAGTGAGTCATCCTGCTTGACCAATCTAGAAGTGTGATAATTTTTTATATAAATAGAAAGACCTCCTCCTTTCATTTTTTTTCCTTTTCAGAGGGTGGTCTGAATGTGTGTTAGGCATTGGAGCTTTGCACTGCTGGGGTACTTTCTACATCCTTAAACCACGTCTCTGTAACTGCACAGACATCAGCATTCTCCAGGGTGAGAAAAGCTTTCAGGTAGTCCAATTTCTTGTTAAGACTCCTATCATTGAGCAGTAGTACCTTCAACTTGACATTAAAAAATGTGTTATGTTGGTAGGTCTGATGGTTTGTCACGATCTGAAAAAGGCACTATGGGGGTGGCTAATGCCTTGGCCTGTATTCAAAAGTCTAGTGGCAACAGGTGCAGACCACCTCTGACAAAGCAGCGTGGTCTGTCGATCATGTCATCCCAGGCTGACAAATTCTGGATCCCCTTGGAATGACACCAGTAGCTAAGCCAATTACTGAAGCCTATCAATTTCTGTTTCTATTGTGGTATTATTCTTGGTAGAGGATAGAATGTTGGTCAATGTGAGGATCATACCATGCTGTGACATGCATTCATAGAGGTCCATTCTGTCTTTCTTCATATAGCCCAGGCAGGTACATCTTAGGTTATTCACACCCACAAGAGCTATCACTGAGTCTTACTGCTACTTGTGGTTAAGTGAACTGAGTGCCTGCATGATTTGGTGAATCCTGGCCCCTGACAGGCAACTGACTTAATCATCTGTTTATCTAGCCTGGTGAGGGGAGCAGCAGTATGTCTCATGATGGTATCTCCTATGACCAAGATGTTTGAATATGTGGTGCTTGTCTTAGGGGATTGCATGTGGAGACACTGTGATGTGTATTTTTGTGTAGTAGTTGATGTTGACTTGGTTTTGTTTGCGTGTGGTTTCTGAAGGTAGTCTACAGGTGGCCTCTGAGGTTCTGGTAAGTTACTTATGAGTACCTCCACATATGTGTTGTGACTTTATTTATTGAGAGAAGTGATGTACATGTGCTGACAACCTCATTTGATTTGTCAGTATGTGAGAGTGGTGCCTCAATTTTCATAGTGTAACTACATCTCTCACATACTGTGTTTGCTTGTTTCAGAATTAAGTGGTTAGCAGTATACATGAGACAATTGCTACCACTGTGTCAGGATTCCCAATGTCCATCAGGCTGGCCACAGAGATAACAGGAAAGTGCCTGTCCATGGTTTCAGGTTTTGTACTATGGGTTTAATTAGGGAGATTTAACTGGACTGGGATGATAGCTCACGGAAGAAGAATGGGTGCTGTACTCGGTGTGAACTGCAGCTATCTAATAAGGTGATGCTGCTCTGTGTGCAACTCAGATGTTTCTATATCAGTAGGGGGACTGGAGAAGGTTGCAGAGATTGTTACTCTAAGGGAAGTTTTAATGGAAGGCATTTGCTTCTGTACAAGGTACTACTAACTGCCGCTGCATAGTCAGCAGCCTAGTACAAACACTGGGCTTATATAGAATCAGAAAAACAAGTTTTACAACAGCAAGGCCTACAGGCCAATCAGGAAAACACACAATAAGCTTTTCACCAGCTGGCCTACAGGCCAATCAGGAAAACACACAATAAGCTTTTCACCAGCTGCCCCCCAACTCAAATAGGTTTACTACAGCAAACTTCTGCCACAAGAATGCAGTCAGAAAAACATCTTAATATAAAAATGCTGGTTTTAAAACTCAAGTCCAGGGAAATCACAGAATCTAGATACTCCTGTCCTGCATACACGATGTAATTAAGTACTCTAGCAGCAGTGGAAGCAATTCAGTTTTGAAACTTTACTAAGTGCGAGAAATGTAACAATTAAAAAGGATTCTTAAGAAATACAGTAAAAATAATCAGCAGTTTAGTAGTGATCATGACTGGGAAGTAAAGTTTTCATACAAGGAGATATGAAAGGAGGAAATATACATAAGTGGTCCTGGACAAGAAAACAAACGGCACTTTCAAAAGTGGCAGTTCATTAACTTACCCATAATGTACATGTATGTGCCATATGTGCATGCACACTTTGTGTGTGTGTGTGTTTGTGTGTGTGTGTGTGTAAGGAATATGCTCATGCCCATCAGGTCTATATTACTTGATTGAATATTTAGTTAGTTGAATAACTAAATGTTGATCACTAAACGTTGAAGACCCAAAACTGCGAACAGCAGTTTTCACTCAGGGGAACAAGACATTTGGCCGTTACATGGATTTTGCCCTTTCTTCAAAGTGGAGTGATCTTGGAGTTGGTATATTTAGTTATGGGGGATGTGGGGTGAAGCCCCCCACTTAATTTGTGTTTATTGTTTTTTTTTTTGTTTTTTTTTTTTGTATTTAGGTAGGACAATGGTATTGTTTCCCTGATTGGAAACTGCCATTCACGGTCTTGGGTCTTCAACGTTTAGTGATTGACATTTAGTTATTCGATTAACTAAACATTCGTTCATGTAATATAGACCCTGTACATCAAGGATTAACTTCTGCGTCTTTCACCCAAAGTGTTCTGGTATGTTGCACTGGATAAAGCAGGTGATCAGGTAATTAATCCATTTTCTAATGAGACAGAAGAAGTAGTTTCCACTCTCCTATCTTATCTGCCACCTTGAAGAACATAGCATCATACTTTATTTTTAATGTTGATTCATACTGGGCAGTCAGTACTACTTGCATGTAACTCACTTCAGAATTATTACAAGAAAAAGGCAATATCTATTTGAACTTCTCTAAGGAACTAAAATATATAAGAGACATAATATTTTTGCACAGGTTGGAGTTCTATCACTGAAAATGCTCTCAATTCAATTAAAGTTCCCATGTTTTGAGAAGAACAATTTACAGAACCAATGTCCAGTAAGATATTATTTCCCTGTGTCTGGTATCAGCTGATCCTGTCACAGAGCATGCATAGACTGTTCGATGTCGAATGCAAATGTAGGACAGGGGGCCTCTCTCTCTGGCAAATATCCCTTATCACCTGAAAATGTGCATTTGAACCAGCAACCTTGCTTTCTTATTTAAGACATCCAGAATGCTTATAAAATGCTGAACACGCCAAACTATTTCAGTACACTGAACAGAAACACCTACTCAGGAATAATAAATGCCTTTTTAGTGTAAAGAGTAAGAAAGTTTAGTGGAAGTCCTTTTCAGCTAAGCTTTGTGAATCAAAAAATGTCACCTTCTTGATATTTTCCTGCTTTTCTCTCACATAAATAAATCCATTTTGGTTATCTTGAAGTAACAATGCCAAACAGAGAAAGTCTGGTAGCCAATACAGATGTGGACATCTAACAGTATGAGGTCAATACTGATATCAGCCCGTGTGACTTGTGCTGTAGAGTCCCTTCACCAGCACTGATGAAGTCAATACCAATATCAGCCTGTGTGACTTGTGCTGTGGATTCCCTTCCCCAGCACTGATGAGGTTAATACCTATATCAGCCCATGCGACTTGTACTATAGAGTCCCTTCCCCAGCACTGATGAGGTCAATACCGATATCAGCCCATGTGACTTGTACTATAGAGTCCCTTCCCCAGCACTGATGAGGTCAATATCGATATCAGCCCATGTGACTTGTGCTGTAGAGTCCCTTCCCCAGCACTGATGAGGTCAATACCGATATCAGCCCATGTGACTTGTGCTGTAGAGTCCCTTCCCTAGCACTGATGAGGTCAGTACCAATATCAGCCTGTGTGACTTGTGCTGTGGAGTCCCTTCCCCAGCACTGATGAGGTCAATACCTATATCACCCATGTGATTTGTGCTGTAGAGTCCCTTCCCCAGCACCGATGAGGTCAATACCAATATCAGCCCATGTGACTTGTACTATAGAGTCCCTTTCCCAGCACTGATGAGGTCAATACCGATATCAGCCTGTGTGACTTATGCTGTAGAGTCCCTTCCCCAGCACTGATGAGGTCAATACCGATATCAGCCCATGTGAATTGTACTGTAGAGTCCCTTCCCTGGCACTGATGAGGTCAATACAGATATCAGCCCATGTGACTTGTGCTGTGGAGTACCTTCCCCAGCAGTGATGAGGTCAATACCGATATCAGCCCATGTGACTTGTACTGTACAGTCCCTTCCCCAGCACTGAAAAGACTATATTGTTCAACACACTTGTGTGCTAGCCTGTTTGCTGACTGCAGTTATATCCCCCTAGAACCTACCTGTCTTTAGATTTAAACACATACATTTAATGTTTCAGTCTGACCTGTCCCTATCATTTTCCCTGATGGAACCCTTCTCAATCTGCTTGTACTTTCTGGAGGGATATATACACCATCATCCTCATCACCACTTATTCACTGAGCGTTGGGAGACATAACCTGCCAGAAGCTTCTAACATTACCCATTCAGTCTGGAGAGGTCTTGACATTGTATATATCTTCACAGTATTTGTTGAATTGCTCTAAAATCTCAGGATGTTATCAGCCTTAATTCTAGACTTCAGCTTCAATGTATCATGAATTAGTTAATCTCATCATTGCATTTGCATTCTAAAATTCAGTTTATTAGAAGATTTATAGCATAATTTCCAACCATTTGCCCATCTACTTCTTACCCTGACTGAGTTCTCAACAGCTTAAATTTGAAACTTGACATAAAGGAGTTGACAAAATATATCCTGTTGTCTGTGAGCATAATCCTTAAATACGTCTACCAATCCTGGCAACACGCCCTTTATTCCCTCACCTCTTCTGCCATGTACTAAAATCAGGCAGAAAATGTTGCTTTAAAAGCAACCAACATCAAAAATACATATGGATTGGATGTATTTGGCTTGACAATATCTTTCAATACCCTGTCATCCATTCCTTTAACTGACTCCCAGATTTTAAATCCAGATGTCAGGTGGATAGTGATGAATTCTTCACCTAGAATGTATACATTACTACTGTGTGGTTTGAAATGTGCAAGGTCAATCTCCTGACAAAGCCTAAAGTTTGCAATGATACTAAAAATATTGAATTTGAAATATGATGTGAAAAAAATAAACCTATAAGCTCTTGAGTAATTTTTAAGACACTATCTTCTAATAGAAATTATGTAAGAAGTTCACAGCCAGTTTAGCAGTGAGTTCTGATCTCATTTTCTGAAGTCATTAGAAATGGTGCCCTTGTAGAGCATCATGCACCAAGCCTCCATAGTTAATGTTGCCTTCGATAAACACATTAATTGCCAGTTACACCGATGTCATGCCAATGACTGCAATCTCTGAAGTGATGAAAATGTTCCAAGCATTAAACTGAACCTTCCCTAATACATCAGAAGAAGATAAAAGATTACTCAGTACTGTCATTCTTCACCTTTTACTCATAGGGTAGGAAAGAAAACAACATCAGCTAGAAACCAGTGCATCTTTTTGGTTTGGTTGGTGATTTTGGTCACTGTGTCTGCACTTTATGGTGGTTGTAGATGAAGGATATTATGTTAAAATATGTTATCAAATGTTGAGCTGCAAATGTATGGATGTTTGGTGAATGCCATTGAGAAATCTGTTGCATCTGCTCAAATGGAAGTAATGTCAGGGACATAAAACGACATTATGTGGTACTTCAGAAGCCAAGAGGAAATGACTGAGATGGATCTGAATGTGTAATTGGAGGCAGATATGAGAGGAAAAGGGTACTAACAGTGAGGGGCATGCACAGTAAAGAGGCATGGTGAAACAAATCAGATGAGATGGAAACTTATGAGAAAGCAAGCTTATGAGGAAATGGTCAGAGGTGGACAGAAGCCTGAAATAAGAAGAATGACAAAGTACTAAGAAGATGGACAGAAGGAGAAACAGTTGTAATCTGTACAGCATTCATCCTCAAACTAGCTATGTTTGTATTTGACTACTAATACAGTAGTATAATATGAAAGAAGGCAGCAGTTTTGAAGACAATTCTTGTGAATGGGTAATCAAACATCTCACCCATCTGCCAAATAAGAAAACAGTCATGTTGAAGCTGACGTCACAGATACCATGGTACATTTACAGTGTGTAATGTAACAATTTCCTCACTGTAATTGGCAGATATTTTCAGATACACTGTAAATGTTTCCATGGTTCATGATCAAGATGCGTCCACACTTAATTGCCAAAACAAATCAATAAATTCTTTAGCTGGAAAGAGTTTTGCAAAAATGCAAGCAGATCCCAATCAGTTTTTGCTTTTGGATGTCACATGGGATAGAAGCAAAACCACTGTTGTAATCCATTCTGTATTTAAACTCTAGCTAGAGAAATTGGAGAGGCAACAGAGGATAAAATAATGGAGGTGAGCCATCTTTCTAAGTACATGGGACAATAAGATAGGCAGTGGCAATTTTGAAGACTTTCAAACCCCATTACGACAGTTTACAAATAAGGAAGATGAAAGAAAAATATAATACATAAAAACTTTGTGCTAAAAAACTACAGTTGGTACCCTCAGTTGCACTTATTCCATACTCTGAACATATAACAGATAAAATCCTTAACAACAAGATGATGTGTTCTAATGTCTCCAACCAGCTCAGCCATAAAGTAGGTTACCCTTGGGGTGGGGGATTTACCATCTGGAAACTGCAGTATAGTTCAGAAATGGTTACTATGACCCTGTAAACATAGTTTTGTGACAGAGAACTTTGGAAAGATAAGACAGTGCTGTAGGTATAAAAATATGGTAAAACAAGTTGCAAAATCGTGTTAATGAGATGTTAGTTTGTCCCTTCATGTTTTTATGTATCATGATTCTGAAACAGGCAGTAGGACCTTGATTTAAAGTTACAGAGTAACACCAAAACATTTCAGAACCCTTACAGTGGTACTGCAGTGCTAGTAATATAACAGATGCTAATATACCTAGTATGTGAATAAAATGCATCATCTTCTTGTCTACCAGCTTCAAATGCAAGGTTTCAGACTCCCAATCCACTGACTATGGTTGACTTTCAAAGACTTATTTAAGTGAGGGTGGCAGAGGTTTTGAAGAGATGAGAAGGATGCTGTTTTTCAGCACACAATGTTCTGTTTCTGAATATCATGCCTCTCTCAAGAAGGTGGGGAAAGAGCAGGGGATTTTAAGACTTATCAATTCAGGTTCCTATTTTGTGGGCAATATTTATTTATATATTTTATTTTTCACAAAAAAAATTACATCAGTTCTCTGCATCTTTTTGTTTCCTTAAAGACCCATGCAGTATTTACATTTCTTACAAGAAATATGTCCAGGACACAGAAGAACCTCTCTTGCTTTCATTAGATGATACACAATTTAACACGTGGGCATATGGAGTCACTAGATTGCAGCAGAAAGACATCATTACAAAAGAAATTCTGAAATAGCTAGTAACCTGCTCAGTTTGAACTATTACAGAACAGCAAATGGCAGCTGTGTGCACAAATGCCATGCATTATCAAAAGAAGAAAGTATCCTTTATCTTTATGGCTCTCAGAGTAATACTGAAGGAGTTTTGTTAAAAATAAAGAAACAATGATGCTAATGTGATAAGGAAGGAATTATAAGTATTTAATTGGTGTGGTGTCATCAGAGAAAATCTCCATTTTGTTGAATCTGCATATAGTTCTGCTTTCAAATGCTACATGAAATTGGTTAGATTTGTGCTGATAATGATGTGTAAGTCAAGGAGGCAAATGTTATCGCATTTACAACTCTTTTAAAGATGACATGACAGGCCCAACCAATGGTGTATGTGTTAATAAAAAGTGTGAATCATTAATCAATAAGCAGACTTGCTGGAAAAGAACACCATGTTTGCTATATGGAGGCAAAGAGAGCTTGTATCCAGACGTATAAACAGATCTTAACCTATTACAGACTTCTCTGGGCTTGTCACCTAAGAATATTTGCACAGCAATCCATTTGAGAGGTGTGTGTGTGTGTGTGTGTGTGTGTGTGTGTGTGTGTGTGTGTGTGTGTGTGTGTGTGTGTGTGTGTGTGTGTGTGTGTGTGTTTACACATATTGCTGCTTATACTTGGCTTGTACAAACCAAACAGGAAAACTTAGCTATTTTCTTCTACTTAGAAACATTCCCAGGCGGTGCTTGCCAGGTGATATTAAGTTAGGAGATGGGAAATGAGAAAATTTGCAGGCTAGAAAAAGGCCTTGAATATGAGAAATGGGTCTCATACTGTCATTGGATATCAAAGAAATAATTACTGTCCATCACAGTTGTGGAACTATTAATAATTGGTCATATTAGAAAGAAGAGATAAAGAAGCAGGAACATATTGCACAATATCCTACATCATCCATACGGCCTGACACCTTTTTGCTATTTTTTGTGTATGAAAGCAGTCATACATCTCTGAGTAGTTAAATTCACACAAATGTTTCTCAAGATGCTAGCTAATGTACACAGGAATAAAATCTGCTTACTGAATGAGGCTTCCTGTCCTCAGACTTCTATTGATTAATGTGTGTGTGTTTGTATATTAACTCAAAACTGAAGTGCACAAGAATGAATCCACAATTCCTCAATGCTGACTCTTCAAAAATTAATTTACTTTAAAAAGAAGAAAAAAATCCAGTAAAAAACGGCCATAAAAGGAAAACAAATAACCCTAACAACCACTTCAGAACAAAGTTGCCTGAATAGTGATAGTATTAGGGAAATGGATTTTCAAATGATTATGTATTGTTAGGGTTGGAGCATGGCCAGGGTTAGGGTTAGTATGCATAAATAAGGTGGGCAGTGGGCTTCACCCAATTAACAAAAGAACAAGCTGCATGGAAATATGAATAAACAACCAAACCTGAGGAAAAACACACTTTATAATAGCAAAGCTTTCGGATAAAATCCTTCCTCAATACTAATACAAACAAATCTAAAAACCAAATGGTTTAAATACAGGTCAATGAAGTCACATGACCAGCAGTCCAAAAATCATGTGACCACAAGTATATAAAACAAAATCATTAAAATTAGAAAAATTAGAAAAAACATTAGAAAAAACATAACATTATCGCAACCTAGTATGTTGCAATTTAACAAGAACAGGTTTCAGGGTGATCATATTATTTAAACCTGGAAAATGGTCAGAATTCAACCTAAGAATCCATTCATACTCTTTTAATTCAAGTAAATTACCACTATCACCACCTCCGGCAGAAGGCCGTATTACATCAATAACTCTAAAAGAGAATCTATGCTCAATACCTGAATCAACTATGTGCTTATACAAGGCATTACTGTCAATGGCCCTTCTAATCTCCGATTTGTGTTCAATGATGCATTCTTTTAGCTTTCTAGTGGTCTTACCCACATAGAATGCAATACATTTCACACAATTAGCTAAGTATACCACATTAGATGTAACACAAGTGGTAGAAAAATTAAACTGATAAACTTTACCACTAATAGGATGTTTGAACTTATCACTGCAACCAACCATAATATCAGAACAGCAGGAACAATTCAAACAACCATACGTACTGGGTTTAGAGGTAGAAGTCCTCTCTACAGGTCTAAAAAAATATTTGTAACGTAACATACTCTTCAAGGACTTCATATTTCTATATGAGAAAAAGGGCCTGTCACCAAGAATGTCTTTAATCTCACTAGAGGCCATTAGTACAACCCAATTCCTCTGGATTATTTGTTTTACAAAACAAGTCAAGGTATTATAACTAGTAAGATACCTAGTACATACTTTTGAACATTCTAGGTTAACAGAACCAACATCATCCCCAAGAAAAATTGGCTTCAATATTGTCTCCCTATTAGCTGAAACTTTATTTTTTAAATCTAAAACTAGTTTAGAATCATAACCACTATCCAGAAACTCTTTAGACATCTCATCCAACTGTAAATTAAATGTAGCATCATCAGGATTTAATCTACTAACTCTATTAAACTGTGAAGTCACAATCCCCTTAAAGACATGTGGGGCATGCATGTTGGAATAATTAATGTATCTATCAGAATTTACCTCCTTTTTGTGAATACTAGTATGGATAGAACCCTCACATAGTTGTATCTTAACATCCAAAAAATTAATCTCACTATCAGAGGCATCCATCTAAAATTTCAAGAAACTGGTGGTTGCATTTAAATAATGAACAAATTCATTCAACTGTGAAAAGGAACCTTTCCAAACCATAAAATAATCATCAACGAAATGTTGATAAAAACATATATTACTTACAAAAGAATTATCCAAATTATAAATATGAGCTTTCTCCCATTGGTATAACACCAAGTTGGCATAAGTGTTAGCCACAGAAGTACCCATGGCTACACCAGTGAGTTGCAAATATAAGCATTCATCAAACAGAAAAATATTGTTCCTCAAAACTACATCTAGAAGAGAACAAATATTCTCAACAGATCTATTCACAAGAGAAGATAGGGAGATCAAAAATTGTCTGATGGACTCAATACCAAAATCATGCGGTATTACAGTAAAAAGGGATGCTATATCAAGCGTTACAAATAAATACTTTGTCGACAGGAACCTCCATTACTATTAAACCAAACACGCAATTTACAAAGTTAATCAGATGTATCTCTTAGCACAGAAGTGCATTTAGGTAAATATAGTTGCAATTGTGTTTGCAAATATATAGATACAGGATCGGTGATCCACCCCCCTCCCGATACAATTGGTCTCATGGGGTGGTTGGTCACTGACTTGTGTATCTTAGGCAGCCCATAGAGACAAGGGATAATTGGACAAGAAACAGTAAAAAAATGAAATAAATCCAGAGTAATATCACCACTAATTTGCAAATCATAGATCACCATATTGACATAACTAATACATCTTTTAACATCTATTGATGTAATACGTTTAAAAGCCTCAACGTCATTCAGTAGAACGGAAACCAAAGATATATACTTAGGCCGATCCATAAGGACTACAGCCCCACCTTTATCGGCTTGTTTAATCACTAAATCTTTACTCGCCTGTAGACTTTTGAGCGCTTGATACTCATAAAATGTTAAATTAAAGCGAGAAAATCTCAAAATATTGCAGTCAGAATACAACATTCTTAATTCCCTCTCACACAAATCATGAAATGCTGTCACCACAGGCATACTAGAAGGTATAAAGGTACTACGCCATTTACATGAAACTCCATTAACAACAGAGTTACCAAACAAAACTTTTAAATTTACATTTCTAATGAAAATCTTAAGGTCTGTGAGCACAGTCACTAGATCACCCTTCGCTGTAGGAATAAAATTAAGCCCTTTATGTAGTACTGAACAATGAGCAGAGTTCAAGTTAAAGGTTGACAGGTTGAGAATGCCTTTAGTCATTTGCAACTTACTTTGCCCTGCCCTAAAGGGCTCTCATTCTTACGTTTGCCTGGAATAACTGTTTGTCCCATAAACGGTTTCCTTCTTGGAGAGGAACGCTCAGTTACAGCCTGATATAGCATCCCTTTTTACTGTAATACCGCATGATTTTGGTATTGAGTATATCAGACAATTTTTGATCTCCCAGTCTTCTCTTGTGAATAGATCTGTTGAGAATATTTGTTCTCTTCTAGATGTAGTTTTGAGGAACAATATTTTTCTGTTTGATGAATGCTTATATTTGCAACTCACTGGTGTAGCCATGGGTACTTCTGTGGTTAACACTTATGGCAACTTGGTGTTATACCAATGGGAGAAAGCTCATATTTATAATTTGGATAATTATTTTGTAAGTAATATATGTTTTTATCAACGTTTCGTTGATGATTGTTTTATGGTTTGGAAAGGTTCCTTTTCACAGTTGAATGAATTTATTCATTATTTAAATGCAACCACCAGTTTCTTGAAATTTAAGATGGATGCCTCTGATAGCGAGATTAATTTTTTGGATGTTAAGATACAACTAATTGAGGATTCTATCCATACTAGTATTCACAAAAAGGAGGTAAATTCTGATAGATACATTAATTATTCCAACATGCATGCCCCACGTCTTTAAGGGGATTGTGACTTCACAGTTTAATAGAGTTAGTAGATTAAATACTGATGATGCTACATTTAATTTACAGTTGGATGAGATGTCCAAAGAGTTTCTGGATAGTGGTTATGATTCTAAACTAGTTTTAAATTTAAAAAATAAAGTTTTAGCTAATAGCAAGACAATATTGAAGCCAATTTTTCTTGGGGATGATGTTGGTTCTGTTAACCTAGAATGTTCAAAAGTATGTGCTAGGTATCTTACTAGTTATAGTACCTTGACTTATTTTGTAAAACAAATAATCCAGGGGAATTGGGTTGTACTAATGGCCTCTAGTGAGATTAAAGACATTCTTGGTGACAGGCCCTTTTTCTCATATAGAAATATGAAGTCCTTGAAGAGTATGTTATGTTACAAAGATTTTTTTAGTCCTGTAGAGAGGACTTCTACCACTAAGCCCTGTATGTATGGTTATTTGAATTGTTCCTGCTGTTCTGATATTGTGGTTGGTTGCAGTGATAAGTTCAAACATCCTATTAGTGGTAAAGTTTATCAGTTTACTTTTTCTACCACTTGTGTTACATCTAATGTGGTGTACTTAGCTAATTGTGTGAAATGTACTGCATTCTATGTGGGTAAGACCACTAGAAAGCTAAAAGAACGCATCATTGAACACAAATCGGAGATTAGAAGGGCCATTGATAGTAATGCCTTGTATAAGCACATAGTTGATTCAGGTATTGAGCATAGATTCTCTTTTAGAGTTATTGATGTAATATGGCCTTCTGTCAGAGGTGGTGATAGTGGTAATTTACTTGAATTAAAAGAGTATGAATGGATTCTTAGGTTGAATTCTGACCATTTTCCAGGTTTAAATAATATGATCACCCTGAAACCTGTTCTTGTTAAATTGCAACATACTAGGTTCTGATAATGTTATGTTTTTTCTAATGTTTTTTCTAATTTTTCTAATTTTAATGATTTTGTTTTATATACTTGTGGTCACATGATTTTTGGACTGCTGGTCATGTGACTTCATTGACCTGTATTTAAATCATTTGGTTTTTAGATTTGTTTGTATTAGTATTGAGGAAGGATTTTATCCGAAAGCTTTGCTATTATAAAGTGTGTACTTCACCCAATTAAACCAGAAATACAAACCATACTTCTTCAAGATAGTCTACAAAAAATACATACCTGATTTAGTAGTAACAACATCACCTTTAATATCAGCAAATATAGTATCACACAATTTGCTAAAAAGAATATTACAGTTGTAAAATAAATTATGATAAAAATGAAGACGCCATTTAAGATCTAGAGGCAATGATAGACACAAATTTCAAATTTGATCTGTGTGTGTCTGCCAAAATCAAAAAGGTGAAATCTGCAAACTATCTAATTCTAAAGGGCATGTCTAGCCACTCTAGGGAGATCACTGTACCACGTTATACTTCGCTTAACTGTCATGTTATCAAAGAAAATATTTCCGTGAGTAACCATGTCATATGAAGCAAAATGAAACTGTACAATGCTTCCTTACATGAAAAATTATAAGGTTAGAAAATGTGAACTACTCAGAAAGGCTTGGGCAATTGTTATTATAATGTGCTCCTTATAGCTGACTTAAAGGAGACCTCAGTTTTTTGCATAACTGGCAAGGTTCTGTTTTAAAGTTTAGGCCTAGAATGCACTTCTGGTAGAGTTATCATCAAGTCACAGAATCTATTACTAAAAATAAATATTAGAAAAATCTGTGATGGTGGAGTAGAGGGATAAAGCCCTGATTTCGGCCCAGGTGATCCAAGTTCAGCCTTTGACAGAGACCTTGATAATGCAGGGTGGGAGGATGGGGGTGCATATTCTTGAGGGAAGTGTGGGTCCCAGGTGGCTCAGGCCGACACTCCTGACTAATCAATCATTAAGAGTTGGAAGTGTTGAAAGGGCAGGGGCAAGTGCTGGGATTATGTGGGTGTGATCATCCAGTTAATGGTTGAAGCCCTTGTCAGCCATGTGAAGTACTGCATGTAAAGTGATACAGAGGCATAGCTGCCATGTTACCACCTAAGGAGAGGGGTTAGGCCTTTGATGTAAAGAATATGTACTCATTGCTGGGATGCTAGTGAGAGCACCAGACTCCTCACTATTTCCTTGAATGATAATCCCTACAAATGGCTGTCACAGTTAGGAAGCTAATGGGAACACCTCAACCTAACAAGAAAACTCAGTCAAGCCAGGTGGGGAATGGCTTGATGATCATGAAGCAGTGGGGGAAGAAAAAAATAAAACAGATAATAGAAAATCATGTACCAGCTATATTACTCAGTACTCAGTACATGTTGGGGGGGTAGATTCCTGTCCCAGAGATTTCCCATACTCTGGAACAAACTACCCATTCATGACAAGCAAAGTTCCTCATTGGCCCTCTTTAAGAAAAACCTTGACTGGATGGGAAATAGAAAATTCACCCCGGGGATCACTTCTGCAGCACTGCTTGACAGGGACACAGTGAAATCATTTTCTTGGGTGGCGAAAACCAGGGAACCTTTTTGGCTAGGCTTATATAGGCCACAGGGGCAATAGCCTAGTACCTACTTATGGACCTATGAACCTATGAACCTTTCCAGGATTATGGAATAAGTTTCCTTGAAACCAGAAAAAGCAAGCCATTAATTTACGACAAAAAAACTCTTAATATATGTGCTTGGGAAGTAGAAATTGACAAAGAGAGGTTATGGCAACTGAGCTTCTTAATCACCAGCTGGTAATAAACCTGATAACAGAATCTATGCACATACGATTTCAGTTGAACTCCATATTTAACTGAGAAAAAAATTAAGTCTTTAACTTATTATTAAAAGCCTACAATTTTCATTTATCAGAGCCATCAGTTTTTATACCACCTGAAAAACAACTTTTTTCATCTCAACGAAAGATCACTTTAGCTGCATATGTCATACAGCCTTTGTGATCCCCGTGCACTGGCCCAGTAATCATGGAGCCTCAATCCTCACCACTAGCACCAGTGAGGGTCATCCACATTGGGAGGATATTAAGTACACACACTTGAAAGTAGAATTTCCCTTAAGAGCACACAGAGATCACATTCAGTCTGGGGCTGTTTTTTCCCTTTCTCTCCAGATCTCCAATAAGGCTCCCCACTGGCACAGCTACAGGGTTCAGATCTCAGCCAAGTGGTTAAGCCAAAACCTCCAGCACCCTCTCTGCCCAACCAGTGCTTTGTGCCCCTGCCAAAGTAGCTGACACATATACACTTTGAGATTTGATTTATATACAAACACGGAGACACCCCTGGGGATGGCTAGCACAGGTTCACTAGCTAAGCCCCCTTCTGCCCAGACTATACGGTAGTACCGACTGCCACCAACCCTACTATCAGCTACTGTAAAGGCCTTTATCAAAGGGTGTCCAATTCTACTGTGCAATGTTATTATCATTTAATTGGTAAGTGTGACTGAGACTTGAAGGGTATTTAGGAGTGGCTTAAATGGTATCACCAAATACATGCAAGTATACTAAGAGCTTAAATTATCTTTACACAAAAAGACACAGTTAAAGGGTTTAAATATATTTAATAATAAATAAAAACACAAGACAATACTTGTTAACTCAACATAATGACATTACAGGTTCAGTAATCACAGGAAATACTTTAAAACAACATTGTAGGATAGTCTCACATACATATAGAAAACAGCTAGACCAATCTTACTATTTCTGTCTATCTCTAAGAGAAATACAAAAATCTAAGATCCTACTTACAGAGTAAGGCACAGTGCTGGTGAGTTGTTGTCCAATTTAGAACAAAAGGCAAAATGCCATTCTTACTTTCTGAGATAGCCCTTAAGTTGATAATACACATTACAGCTGAGTCATTTCAGATTACATCCTTCTTGTTACTTCTGCTTAAGTCTCCTAGGCTCACAGAACTTAAAATGTAACATTTCTTTTTGAGCTGCACATGCCAGGAAGCCACATCAATAAAAGACACTTTACATGTGAAACCTGGTAATTATCTCTGTCTTAGGATAATAGAAAGAATTTCTAGCTGCAGACATTCTGTCTCCTAGCTTGAGATCACACACAGACATAAATTAATTTACATGTCTGCTTTCTTCTAGCAGGGTGCACTGTGGATTCTTACATTTGTCAAACAAGCCTAAAGATCATATTAATATTTACAAGGACATAGAATTGTTTACAAAATTCTATCTAGCCAGAGTGGCAGCCTTCACAGCCTTACAACTCTTACTTCCAATGTATTTAACCACAACATCTTTACACCTTCTCCATCACAGATATATTAAATAAGTGATTTTCAAGCACTATTATCAGTCTGAAGGCAGAGTAGTGCACTGCACTATGTAATTCTCATTCCTTTGGTTTGTGTACAGAGAGAAAAACAGAGGAGTGAATAAGGAGGGAATACGGAGGGGAGTACGTAATGGTAACTGATCCCCTCATTTAACTACCATCCTTTCATATTTAGCATATTTCTTGTAAAAGAAACAACAGCAAAGCAGAATTAATTAAAGCATATGTACTTACCATACATACTTTCAAATTTTCAGACACCACAGTTTATCACACATTAAGTGATACATTAGTAGAGTGAGGTACAATACTTGCAATTTATGTTACTGTTCTTCAGGGGTGGCTCATGCTATTGAGGTGCAGGACTGCAGACTCCCAGTTGTAAAACAAAAAAGAAAAGAAAATAATAAAATAAAAACAAAAGTAAAACAAAAAGAAAACAAACGTGAGTCCCGGAATATGGACCATGCGAGGCATTTCCCGATATCAGAATTCAGACTGTCTCACCAGCAGTCCAGATTAGGAAAATGGCATTCAGCAGCAAATATCCCAGACGTCTATGCAGTTACAACTGCATAGACTGGAAGGGGATTGGACTGCAATGTCTGCAGATGGGGTAGCACCCAGCTTGCTCTCGCAGAAAATGGATGGATTGTACTGCAGGAAAGAATACAGCTCAGGTAGGGTAAGTGTGTGTGTGTGTGTGTGTGTGTGTGTGTGTGTGTGTGTGTGTGTGTGTGTGTGTGTGTGTGTGTGTGTGTATGAAATGCCCCAGTTGCTATATACTGGTGGCTAGAGAACTCAGGATACATGGTGGTGGTTGGAGAATACCACAGGCTTGAACACTGTACCTTGGGCCCAGGTGGCAAGAGCCTGAATTCCCTACCCACCACCATTTGCAAAAAAATTGAAGATTTTTGCCTCATATTTGTTCTGTTCCTCATAAAATCTGTGGTTTCTGCATGCTTGTTTCTTTGCACATTCAGTGGTGCAGTGGTAGCATTGTTGCCTGACAGCTACAGGTTATCTGGTTTGATTCTTGGCTGGGGTGCCTTCTGTGTGGGGTCAGCATGTCCCCCCTGTGTTTGTGTGGGTGTGCTTTGGTGTCCTCCCATGTTACAAAGACATGTGTCTGGAGTGTTTCTCCCTGGACCTCTGCTGAAAAGTGGCTTTTGTTCAAAGTCAGACATTCCTGGTTAAAAAATGTTAAATAAATAAAAATGACAAGCATTTGAATTCCAGACTTCATATTCTACAGAAAGTCCATGGTAACACAAAACCTTTTATTCTAGCAATTCTCTAAGTTTATAAGATGGATATTTGAAATTTGTCCTTATTTCTTTGACAGTATTTTCCCATTATTGGCTTTGCCCAGGTTTTTTGTGCTAAGGTTGAGAGCTGTGGTAAGAATTGAATTCACTGAATATGTTTGGGGGCTGTATTCCCCCCATTACTGCCTTCGTCCAGGTGTTTTTGGTAAGAGGTTGAGAGCTATGGTGAGAACTGAATTCACTAAATATGTTTGGGGGCTGTATTCCCCCATTATTGGCTTTGTTCAGGTGTTTTGTGCTAAGAGGTGGACAGCTATGGTAAGAACTGAATTCACTAAATGGTAGCCATTTAAATTTTAGTCTTCCTCTCTTTCACAAAACAGCTGATTTGGTATAGTGGTTTGTTGCTCTGACTGTTTTGCACAGGGTCCTGGGTTCAGGACTTGGCAGTGAAATGTATGGTGGTAGCACAGCATTTTATTCTAGCAACTTTCCAATGTATACAAGCAATGTTTAAAATGTAACCCTGGTTTTTGGGCTTTTGCCTCCACCCCCATACATTTTGGCTTTTTCCAGATTTCTTGTGCTGCAAAGTTCAGAGATACAGCTGAGTGTTGAGTAGATTTTACAAGGAGCTGAGAGCTGCAGGGGAGCAAAAGTTTAGTGCTGCTAATAGTGAGTTTACTTGCATTGTTTATAGCACAACAGGTAGTGTACTTGCTTTTGATGCAGAAGGCTGTGGGTTCTACTTCCACAGTAGGTAGATGCACTGCTGATTTTCAGAAGCTCATTACATTTGTTGAAGACTTGCAGTCATCTTTGCAGGCTTTACCCATAAACTAAACAGGATGCCAATTTATCATGTGTGATCCATAACCTGTGCAGTAATCCTTTAAGCAATTTATCTTGAGCTAGTTTCTTGTTTGCTGTTCATTTTATACTCTGATCATGTCTTCCCCATGAAACAAGTAAATAGTTGTTGTCAGGCAGCAGGTCTTTTTTGGATAAGAAACATTTTTACAAGTGGGGGTATCAGCTACATTCAACATGTTACTTGGTACTTTTATAAAGCTGAATATAAATTATAATTAGAACTACAGTGCAAGGAGAAGTGGCTTGAGTTGAGTGCTGTTTGTTTTTTTATACTTGATTTTGACTGGCATTCCAGTAATGTATTCAAAAAGTAATTTATTTTTTCATGCATCACAACCTTTTTGTTTCCATCTAGATATTAAGTAAGCTGTCATGTAGCCAATGCTTTGACATATTTTTTTAATTCTACACTTCATTTTGTCTTGATTGGACTCTTGTAATGATGGTTTGGCACCCAGGACAGCTTATTTAATTAAAGTTATAAAGTTGTTGTAGTTTTGAGCATAACCCCACCCCTTTTCTTGTTGGCCACACCCCTTCCAATTGGCCCCACCCATTCAGCTGTCTCCTGCAGCCCCTCTTTAATTTGAAGTCACCATCTGCCACTGCTGTCCTTTAAATATTTCAGGATCATCCTAGATTTCTGTATTGTGTTTCTCCAAGAAACTAACTCAAAATCTGTGTCTGCATTGCACAGCCACCCAATGGACTAGATGTGTGACAATGGGGAAACACTTCACATAATTGAATGACTGAAATCTCGAATTTCATATGGTCGAGACCATATGATCGAGATTTCAGTAAATCGAATATGTGTAGTGTTCAAAAATAAGAGTTTAATTACCTTAATATGTTACGTGCACACAGAGGCAAGTATTGTTGTATGCTTTGTGTGTACGTAATGTTTTATTTGTTTTGCGGTGTTGACAGGAAATGATAAATCTCCCATTTTGCACTTCTGCATACAGCACAAGATGGGAGATTTCCCATCTCCCCCCTGTAGCGCGATCTTGGAGTTGGTATATTTAAGTAGGGGGCCCCCCTGCAAAAGCGAGGTTTGTGTTTTTTTTTATTTGTTGGTTTCGCTTCAGAAGTTCGAGTTTCCGAAACGCGATCTTTTGGTTTCGGTTATTTGCAGTTCGAGATTTTGGTAAATCAAGCTTCTGAAGTGAATCCGTGACAATGGTTAGACTGTTTTTACTTGGGAGTCACAAATGCCTTTTGAGGAATATAATAAATATATATTTCTCTGAAATGTATTTATATGAAAAACAAAGAGGTGGAATAATTTGAAAAAACAATTTCCCATGCCTTGGATAGTACTCCAAATGTCATACAGATGCATCTTGAGTATGATATAATGCCAATGTTTGAAGATACTATAAATAAATAAGCGACTTATAACTTTGAAGACAGTGATTTTGCCACAGCCAAAGCACATAAACACATAATATGCAGCCATCAATTAAATATTTAAAAGAGAAAGTAATTTGATTCAGGATGTTGTGTCCATTGAAGATGAAGTCCACCTCCTGATATGACCAAAGGATATTTGAATCTGAAACCCATGCAAAAATAACAGTTCAAAACCACAACAGTAATGTGCTTAGAATTTCAGGTAAGGAGAAAAAGGCCTTTGTGTAATCAAGTCACTTCTGTTTCAGCTATAGAGAAGGAAATTAAGAAAAGATGTGGCCCAGGAATTATGACAGAGAATAACTATGTTTGCTCATGCCCCGTTTCCACTACTTGTACAAGGACTGTACTGTACTGTTTGTTTTACTGTCTTTTACTTTTTCTACAGTTATGCAGCATTGGCAAAAGAAGCTTAGTCGCTAATTCAGAGTAACCACATGAACATTATGTATTGTTTTGGTGATAGGACATAATGCCATTGTTGTCTTTTGCCATCAGCTGGATCGGGGAATCTTTTATGCAACTAACTGAGCATGAATACAAAGTTACAGCATTACTTAAATATTAAAGGCTTAATTGGTCAAAGATTTCACAGAAAATACATACATTATTTATAAATAGCCAAACACCATGACAAAAATTGTGTACAGGACTAGTCAGCCATTAGGGGAACATAAGCCCCTCAGTCTTGGATCCAAGATTACTTTGGGCAGTCTGTTTTTATTTTAAACAAGAGACATCTTTATTAAATTATCATGTATGACAGAGGCCATGTTACATTTATATAAATAAAAATAAACCACAGTGGCACAATCTCTGTTGCAAACATTCAACATTCCAAACGGTGCCTACACAACTGTAGCTGCAAAAATCATACACGTTTAACATATCCAGTCATTGTTAGTCAACCATTGCATAGCTCATTCAAATCCTGTCTTTTTTTAAACCTCGTTCCTCTGTTACATGTTTTGATCCCACATTTTCCATTTTTTCCTGTGTAATTTGCTTCTACCCTTTTCTAAAGATCCCAGTTTTAGTTGCTTTATCTCCGTTACTATCTTCACTATTTCTAGTAAAGATGGTTTAGACTTTGATTTCTATTTTCTAGTAATTACTTTTTTTGGTAGCCATCATAATTAGCAAAGCCTTACTATGTCTAGGCAATTTTGTTTCTGTATCACAGTTAGAAAAAAATCATCTCCCCAGTCACTCCAACACGCTGATCCAGCATCTCCGACAGAGCAGTCCACAGGGAATCTTTAAACTCTGCTAACTCATTATACTCCCAGAAAATATGTTCCCAATTGCTTCTTTTTTCCGATAACACCTCCAGCATTTTCTGTCTGCCTTAAGAAAATTCTCTGAAGTCTGCTTGGAGCATAAAAATGCCTATGTAAACACTTCCAGGCAAATATCCTAAATCTTCTAGATTTTGTTGCATATTTGGGAGACAGACATATATCCCCCACTGCTTCTTTGTGAGCTGCTTTTCTAATCTCTCTTCCCAATCATTCCTAACCTCCTCTAATTTATTCTAATAGTTATCATGCAATATTTTCTATGCTGTACTGATTATTCCTTTCTTAATGGCAATTTCTGTTCTTTATTCTACTAACTCCCTGGCCCAACATTTCCTAGAATTTGTAAACTCAAATTCCCTGGATCAACTGGTTAACACCCACACCAGAGATGACAACATATTGGACCTTGTCATCACCAACATGGGCGACCGGTGTTCCACACCAGAGGTCAAACCCTCGCTGGTTAGATCTGACCATAAACTAATCACTCTGGATATCCACATTCCGCCATTACCCCCAGTCAAAGAAACCACTGTGAAAAACTTTTCAAAAGTAAACTTCACATTACTTAAGACTGAGGTGGGAAGTTTCAAAGCCCCCATGCTAAAAGATAATGCTGTCCAAGCTGCAAAATCCTTTACTAATGCACTCTATGGGCACCTACAAGAATGCATGGATCATGCTATCCCAAACAAAACCAAGACTCACTCCTCCAAGAAAAGAAAACAAGTCTGGTGGACCCCTGCCATAAACAAGCTATACAATAGAAGGAGGAAACTAGTACAGAAAAGAGGAAAATCCCAAGAAGGGAAGACATCCCTGATCAGTATCAGCAAAAACCTACGTTCTCTCATAAAATTGTCCAAGGCTAGCTTCAAAAGAAAAATTGCCATGGACTCCAAAGATAACCACAAGGCATTCTTTAGCTATGTCAAGAATCTAAGTGGCAATTCTCAGATCTGCTCGGAGTTAGTGCAGAATGGCACAAAATATACTGAACCGACCGATATAGCCAACATCCTGGCAGACATGTTCAGTGCAAACTTCACACCCCTCTCACCCCCAAAAGGGCCCATAACTATACCAGAAGAATGTAGTGCCCCTGAAATCATAGACACTCAGGTTAAAACAGCTCTCTCCAAAGCCAAAAACACAGCATCAATGGGACTGGACAGTGTCCCAGCCTGCGTCCTACACAAGCTCAAAGATGAAGTAACCCCTCACCTAAACACACTGTTCAAACTCAGCCTCTCCACAGGCTATGTGCCCACAGAGTGCCACACAGCAATGGTTATTCCGCTTCACAAAGGTGGAGCTACAACGGACCCTGGGAACTATCACCCTATAAGCCTGACGAGCTTGGTCTGCAAAGCTATAGAGCACATCATCATGGATCTCATTAACAGAGACATTGGAAGCCTCCAAACACTGGACCCAACCCAGTTTGGCTTTGTTAAGGGCAAATCATGCCTCCTAAACCTGGTGGACTTCTTTGAGACAGTTACCAAGGCTATAGATGAGGGAAAGGTGATCCACACAGCCTACCTAGACCTAGAAAAAGCCTTCGACACCATTCCCTACTCAGGTATTATAGACAAGCACACCAACCTGGACATAAACCCCTACGTTACAAGATGGGCTGCCAACTGGCTCACGGACAGAACCCACATGGTAAGAGTTGCAGGAGCTAGGTCTGACTCTAAACCGGTTACAAGTGGTGTTCCCCAGGGTTCAGTCCTAGGACCCCTCCTGTTCGGCATATACTTCTCAGAAGTACAGGCAAGCACAGGAGGACTATGGCTCACCAAGTTCACAGACGACTGCAAACTAGGGGCTATAATTGACTCTCCGGCTGACACAGGCATCCTCCAAAAGGGTCTCACTGAGACAGATACCTGGTGTCGAAACCATGGTCTCAAGCTAAATGCCAAAAAGTGCATAGTCATCCCCTTTGTAAAAAACAAAGTACCCACAAACTGCCACATAGGTGGTAGCCCCCTAAATATGGAAGACATAATAAGGGCCCAAGTAGATAGTAACCTCTCCTTTGATAATCACATTGCCAAAGTGGTTAGAAAATCCTTCTATGTGGCCCACCTAATCACAAAAGTGTTTGCATCTAGATCGAAAGAGGTCATTGGGCCCCTCTATGCATCACTCATCAGACCCATTATAGAGTACAATGCCCCATTTGGGATGTGCCTTACAAGACACCTGCAACAACTGGAAAGACCACAGATGTTCCTCACCAAGGGGATCACTGGCCTGAAGCAGATGCCCTATGCAGCTCGACTGAAGAAACTCCAGCTGTACTCGGTTGCATACCTCCTATTCAAAGGTGATCTCTGCCTGACATACAAGGCCATGTCCAATCCAGAAATGATGGACATGCTCCACCTAAAGAAAACCATATCCCCTCAAGCCACATGCTCCAGGGATCTAAACCTCACCCCAACAATAAATAGGACGTGCTGGAGGGATAGATTCCTGTCCCAGAGACTTTCCATGCTCTGGAACAAGATTCCAATCTACATTAGGCAGAGCTGCTCGCTAACCCTCTTCAAGAGAAACCTTGACGAGTGGATGGGAAACAGAAAGTTTCCCCCAGCAATCACTTCAGTGGCTCTGCTAGACAGAGGCACAGGGAACTAATCTAAGGGGGCGGCGAAAGCCAAAACATTCCAGCTAGGCTTGTAAATGCCTTCAGGCAGATAGCCTATTACCTACCTATGAACCTATGAACCTAAAAAGTCCACCAGTGTTGGTCTTTCATTTAGGACCTTCCTATTTCTTTCTCTCCGCCTATACTTTGATATCAGTCCTTGATATGGAAGGCAATCTTTATCCTTCTGTCCAAATAAGTTCTTGGCATCTTCCCATTCTCTTACCTTTCCCTCTCTTACTTGTTCCAAGTGTCTTGGTTCCTTTGTCAGTTTTCTCCAATAGCTTTCTGCCCCCTCTTGCCTATTGTCTGTATCCATAATTGCAGTCATCCTATTGGCAGAATCTCCTTTCTCCATTACTGTGTTGGCTTAGTTCTTAGAAGACCTTCTGCTACTTTATGAACATAACATTCTGTGTCATTATTGTTGTTCTTCTTACAAATCTGCATCCAAAATCCCAGAGATTCTACCCTGTTTCATCTTCCCCTCTTTCCACTTTGAGTTATAGTTTTCTGCTTTTGCTACATACAGGAGCCTTAACCGTGTTGCTCTGAAATACCCTTCAGCTTGGTTAATCGCAATCTGTCCTGTTCAAGTAGAAGAATCAGCTTATCCCACTTGATTCTTGCCCTCTTCGCCTCCCAGATAAAATCCATCAGCTCTTCAGTAATTCCTATCCACGACTTCTCCTCTGGTTAATAACAATATGCCTGACCCGTGTATAAGACTAAAGGGACTAAAAACATTTTAACTGCTTGTATTTCACTACTGACAGCCATATAACAGAGCTTCCATTTTCTCAGTTTTTGTATTATCTTTTGTTTAGTCTCTTCCCATATATCCTTAGCTGCCATATCAGTATAATTTTTAATCCATACTCTTAAATACTTCACTTTATCATGCCTGGATACTAGTGAAACAATTTGTATGTGGGTACATAAGTTACCACTGTTGCTTTTCTTTTAGCTTCATAAATTTTCTACCCCCAAAAAGTTTGAAACTGTCTCAATATGTTCTACAGCACTGTAATGTCACTTTTCTGGTTTTGTCAGGTATAAAATAATGTCATCTGCAAACAGAGTCAGCTTTTCTTAACTACCATACCAATTATATCCTTGAATAATTGAGTCTCATAATTTCTTTGCCAATGGCTCTAAATATAATGCGAACAACAAAGGGGAAACCAGACACCCCGGCCTGGTTCTTCTGTTCAAGCAGAGGTCATCAGAGAGGACCCCAGCCACTTGAATTTTTGCCTCCAATCCTTCATATATCCTCCTAATCAACCTTATAATTTTATCAGGTAATGCAAATGCTTCCATTGCTTTTTCTAATAAAATCCCAGTTTCCTCTGTCAAATGCTTTCTCTGCATCAAGACCCACATCAACAGTGCTATTCTCTTATATTATGCTTCCCTTTGGATCATCATTGTTCTGTTTATGTTGTCAAATGTTTGCTTTCCCTCCACAAAACCACATGGATCCACATCTATCAATTTTGGCATCATTTTTGCCATTCATTAGCCATTATAGACATAAACACTTTATAATCATGATTTAGTATTGAAATGGGCCGGTATGAAGCTAGATCTGATAGATCTTTACCTTCTTTAGGTATTACGGCTGTTACCGCTTTCTTCCAGGATGTTGGTACTTCTCCTTCTCTTAAAATAGTGTTGAACAAAACCTCCAGATCTTTATCAGTTTTTCCCTCCTAGCTTCCAGTCTTCCACAGGAATACCATCTATTCCTTGAGACTTTACTGTATATTGATTATACATCGCCATTTTTACCTCATCTCCTCCTTTGCTAACTGTAAGTAATTGAGCCTCCTCTCCTCTAGTCTTGGCATATTTAATTCTTCCATAAACATTTCCATCTGTACCTTTTCTTAATTTCCACATTCCTCTGCTTTATACAGACTTTCATAGAATTATTTCTAGTACTTCTACAGGATCCCTTGTTATCTTCCTTGTTATAGCCTCCCTAAGCTTGGTGACAGCCCTTTCTACTTTATGTTGCCCGAGTCGTTGTGCTAAAAGTTTTTGTGCTCTAGAGTTTGTTATCAAAAAACAGTTGCTTAACAGCAATCTTTCTAAACTCATGCATATTGTCGAGGTAAACCCTTATTTTCTGTTTACCATTCTGTATGTAGTTGCTTCTCTTCTTGTTCTGTGAGAGTTCCCCTATTTTGCAATACTTAAATATTTGTCAGTCACTCTAAATAATGTATTACTTCTTAACCATATATCCCTTTCTTTTTATTTCCACCCTACTTTTATATTCCACTTTTATTTTATCCCACTTCGTAGCTATATTTCAGAAGACGTTTCTATCTTCCCTAATAGTTCCTAAATAATGTCCACTACCCATTCTTTAAATTCCTCCATTTTCAACAGATAGGTAGGAAAGCACCACTGTCTCATTTTTATTTCACTACCCTGTGTTTTTATTTTAGTTATTATTGGTGCATCATCTCAAATAGTTACTGGGTACATATCAAAACCTTCAATTAAATGCACATGTTCCTGTGAAATAAGAATTCTGTCTAGCCTAGCCCAGTTTTTGTGTCTTGATGAATAATGCATAAATTCATCCCAGATTCCTAGTACTGAATTGACATCTTCCATGCCAAATATTTTCATAAATTTCTTTAAAAATCTACCCTTCCTTGCTATACTTCCCTTTCTTGAGGCCCAATACACATTACTGTTGCAAATCAAATTCCAGCCCACACCTATAAGTAATATTCCTTGCTGAAAGCTAATTATTTCTCCCAGAATTTTCTTTATCTCTATTATAGCAGCTTTGGTGGAATATAATTACATGCCAGTGTAATCCTTCCCCCTTGTCAGTAGCCCCTTAGTACTAAAAAACTACTGTTATTGTATTTTTTTATCTTCTATTATTATTAGAGTTCCTCTTGCAATTAATGTAAGTACTTCTGTCTTCCTTTGCCCCTGGTATTCT
Organism: Protopterus annectens; assembly: GCF_019279795.1. Lineage (NCBI taxonomy): Eukaryota > Metazoa > Chordata > Ceratodontiformes > Protopteridae > Protopterus > Protopterus annectens. Next base: position 1,371,046,709 of record NC_056726.1, read on the forward strand.
GCTGAATAACCATCCTGAAAACCTTTCTTTATCAGATTCACATGATCAGTTTTTTTTCAAATGTGTCTCCTGTAGCATAACTATTTGCACTCTACATTTTTAATATAGTTCACTACTCTTTCTTTTTTTTTGTATTGATCTGTGAGATCAGTAACATTTAAAAACATTGTAGAAAGAATTATTTTCCTGAGGGATTATTATTTCCACCTTTTATGTATAATAGCTTTATTGTTAAATGTCTAGTTCCAGCTTTTGTGTTACATTAATGCACTGCTTGGCAAGTTAAACTTTTATACAATTGTTTCTTATCATTTCCACTTGAGCTAGTGTCAGATCTTGCAGAACATTTTGTTTTATTGAAAACCCTCAAATAAAAATACACACACCCCCAATAGCTCCCTAAAACCTACTAACTTAATAAAAATACACAAAACTGTATACACCTTCAAATGTTGATGTTTTACCTCCTTAATAG
>NC_056726.1:1371052183-1371107183 GCF_019279795.1 Protopterus annectens
ATCTGCTCCCCTCTGACAGCTGACATTTAAGCTTTGTTTCATATTATAGCAGGAACTAAAAACTGCTGCTTGTTGCTCAGAAAAAGAGTTAGTATCACAAAGCAGACTATTGTGTGGGACAGGGAAATTATTAGGTATGAAACAAATTGCTTAGATTAGGATTTCCTTTTAAATGTTTTAGTTTACCTAAATCTTTTTTTCATTTTTTGTCACACAAATGTAGTCACTAAGTCTGCACAAGTGACATATAACATTTATACATAGGGGTAGGAAAGCTTACCTCATAATTATTTTTCCAAAATGCCTAACATAAAACTTTTGTACAAGGGAAAGATTATCACATGATTGTTTTCCCTGTAACTTTTTATCAAGAAAATGCTAATGCTTGGTATTAAGACATTATTACACATATTGTTACAACTATATGCTGTAGTTTGATGGAACTGGATATTTTGGATATTAATTTCTACTGGGATGAAGGCATTAAACTTCCTCTTTCACTGTATCGCATAATATTAGTCTAGATATTAAAATCAAACGGTTTAAAATAGAGTCAACATATAAAACATAAAATGCATCTGCTAAAGTGCCCCATCTTTTTTCCTATAGTTGCCCTACTATTTGGAATGCAATACAAACTACATAATGACATAAACTTTATATTAAACAGCATAATAAAACAAATGCTATTTCAAACAAGTGTCTGCATTGATGATAACTACAGCTCTATCAAAATGAAGTAAGTAGTCAGCATTTTTATTGAATGCACAAAAATATAATCAGAAGATCACAAATGGACATTATTTCATATTTGGGTTTTATGCAAGGGGAAAGTCCTACAACTCCACCATATGGGTGTAGCACATCTTACCCACTGATGCAAATTTTAGTATCTACAAGGTCCTCATAATTGAAAAAGGGGTAAATGTGACTTGAGTAAAAGGGAAATGGTTGCACACAAGAAGCAAGTATTTGCCTTTCTTTAGTAAATTCAGGAAGCCCACTTTTTAAAACAAAGTACTTGAATTTTCTAATTTGAGGGCTTATGCTTCAGAATAATAGGATCATCTCCACACAAATGTCATAGTTCTAAGTTAAAACTGAGGTAGGGATTGCAGTAATATCCAACTATTACAGGTATACTGAAAACTCAGACCCCAGGATTCAATAAAGTCTGTGTAGGCTTCATGCAGAGCCTACGCAGAGTTTGCATGTTAGTGAGATGATGTGTGGCGCGTGGCCATAGCCGACCTTAGGCATAGGCCAACCATGCAGCCGCCTAAGTCACAGCTCTTTCAGGGGTGCTTTCCAGTAATGGATGGTGTAGGTAGACCACAACAGGGGCACCAGGTTGTGTAGGGGGCACTGTGGAGACCTTTTGCCTAGGGCATCAATTGAAAAAGGCCAGCCCTGCATGCGGCAGTGTGCAATGTACGTTAATGAGATGCAACGCACTTATGCTAGGTTTCATGGCTGGCCACATTGTTGCCAGGCAGGAAACCATGTAAGCAAACAGATATCAATTCCTTGTAAAACAGAGCACCTACAGTCCATGGGTTTGCTCAGAATGCCACAATGACCCCCAGGGCTTCACAGATAGCTGTGAATCTGTTAGTTCAACACATCTCCACAAAGGCCAACATAATGCAGAGACATTTAACCAGAAATAGGGACATAATTGTCATAGGTGTCACATAGACATGTGGTAGAATGAAACTCAAACATATGTGCCATCCTCTTTGACCAAGATAAGAGGACAAAGGCATGCATAATGGGGGAGACAAAGGCCAAAAATTAGGGACAGAGATTTAATACTGTAATTAATTACTGTGCATTAAAATGTGTTATTTGTGACTGTCACACAAAGTGACATAACTTACATGAGTAATGCAGAAGGACGTCTATCGGGGATCTGACATACAGGTGGGGTAGAGTGTGTATTGTGAAGCTGTGCAAACTGATATGCCTGAATAGGAGTGTACTCTCAGCAGAGGTCTCCAACAAGGTGGCCACAGGTGAAGGCTCATGGAAAACATTACAATAACCAACAACAATCGTGGACAATATTAGAATAATATCACCACTATTCCCATGCCTTTGACATAACATATTTGATGTAGAATGATAAAAGATGAGTCTGCACACACACTTGAACAACTACTCTGATACATCCACACCCTATGAGGGTAACCATGCACACTGTCCTGGCACTGTAACATCTGCTGGCTATATATATGGCCCAGTCCACACTGTCACAGAAGAGATGCATGCCATTAATGTTGTCAAACACCTATGTATGTAGTGTGTGCATAAGCACAACAGGTAGCACACATGCATCTGGTGTAACAACTTGATTGGTGTTCTGCATCATCAGACAGTCATGTATATTCCATAGAAAGAATACTCAGGTATGGCCAATGAGCTGTGTGACAGTTCACTATAACAAAGGTGGTACACTTCAGTTACACATCATTGGATGATGTGTAGGGTGTACATGAAGAAGAGTGCATTGTACAAGTTATTGGTGTGATGAAGGCTGAGAACCATGAAAATATTATGGCATCTGATATACATATCCTTCACATACCCAGTAGTTGTGTTACATTCAAGGGAGTAGTCAGCACTGCAATCACATGTTGGTGGATGTACCACTTAGCCTCTACTCCAGGATTCAGGTCACATACCTACTGGTCTGGTTATAGGACGTGATGTTCACATTATACTTGGGTAGTGTATCTGTTTCCTGATTCAACAAGTTCTTCCATGTTTCTTGTCAGTGCAGGTATTGTCATGGCTGTGGCAGCAGTTTTTGGGATGTGTTGATACTGTCTGTATTATAGTAGAATCACAGCTGGAGTCAGTGATTGCCCACAAGCTATGATCCTTCAGGCAGCTGTTAGGACACATCATGTGTATGTGATCTGTGATGTCCATCACTTAATTAGTGGGTAGGAAAGGGCCTAGCAGACACCCCAATGTACCCACCTGATCACTGGACCCGAGACATATGTCAAGTCACATATTTCAACATGGTGAGATGCCACGTATGTCATACACTGGAATACTCATTTGGTGATATAGCTGCTTATAGCCACATATGATAGTGCTGAGTAACTACGTCACTGTGGATTTTTGTCAAATGCCTTGACCTGTTCAAGTTCCACATGATGATACTGTTGTCATCATGCATGGCCTCAATAACCTCTTTCAGGACATCTATCAGAGGTAAAGGACCTGATGTAGCATTAACAATTCACACAGGTCTGTTGCACACACTTGGAATTTTACTAGTGTACATGTAGTAGAAGTCAATGATGACGTGTTGTCTACCTCACAGTTTAGGAAAGTCAAGATGTCTCTATACAAGCATGCATCAGGTAGTGACCCCCAACTCAGATGGATGCTTGTTGATGTGCACCCTTGTATGGAAACATAGGCCATGTGGAGGGTGTGTTGAACTGCGTATTCAACCTTATCAGGAAGGTATATGTGGTGAATCATGCCATATGTAATCTGTGATGTTGTCACAACCCATTGATTCTGTGAGATAGACCTGGATGAAGGTAAGACAGTGCATATTGCCTATTGTGATCTGGCGTAGGGTTTTGACACAATCACACATGCAGGTGTCATCAAGAAAACCCCCAGTCTGGGGATGAAACCTTACATCAGTTGATGGGTAATCAATTGGCTGACTTGAAAGAAAATGTCATGTGAAATTTGGTGAATCAACCTGTACCAGTAGAGTTGTCACCATTTGGCAGACCCAAGGGATCTGTGCTTGGCCCTTCACAGTTTAAACTGTATTTCTCAACAGTTCAGGCTACAGTATATGGTCTTTGGCTTACCAAGTTTGCTGATTCTTGCATATTTTGTGTAATCATTGAGTCCATCAGTGGTAATAATATAGTACAGGAGGAGTTAACACACAATGGTGAGAAAGGCACACGTTGTACAAATAAATGCAGAAGTATATGTTTGTGATGTTGTCCATGGATTTCCATGTTAATAATAGCATTGACAACAGTCTTGCTATGCAGAAACCCAGTGATGCAAGCACTAGGAAAACATGTAGATAGCAATCTGTACATTGACCACCAAGTGTCCACACTATACTTGTAAGCCTTTATTGTGCATAAGTCATGCCATCATACTGAGATCTTAGGATTGTACAACAGCACTGTAGTCAAACCTCCGTACAACAATTATAGAGTATAATGCTATTTTTTACATGTATCTCACCAGACAAATAGCAGCTGGAGACACCACAGGGCTTTCTCAGCAAGATAACACAGGGCCTACATACCATGCCATTATGTATGTGGATAGATTAACAGCCATGTCACTGTAGTCTTTATTGTAGAGGATGAGGTGAAGTTTCTGACCCTGCACTGGTGGGAGTACTGCATATCCAAAACTGTGATATAACTGATGACATCAGCAGTGTCTTTTGAGGAAAATATACCAGTGTCTCACAAGCTGGTATAAAATATTCCCTGTATTATCAAGCAACAGCTCATATATACACACACACCCTGTTGACTGCAGTGAGAATAGAACCCCTACCTATCTAAGTACACAGACTAACCCAGTACTTTATGCAAGTGCCCCGGCAAAGGTCTAATTTATATAGGAGTGCAGGTGAACTTATAGTAGATGACATCAGCAGGCCATGCTGGAGGAAAAGGAGTTGGTAGGCCTGCATGAAATAGATGTATAGGCATGAGTATGTAACAAAATACTGGCAGTCCATGGCATTAGAGAAGTAACTGTATGATACAAACTTCTGCTCTGGTGTCTAGGCAAACACACACACACACACACACACACACACACACACACACACACACACACACACACACACACACACACACACCAAGTCGACTACAGTGAGAACAGAACCCCTACCTATATAAGTACACTGACTACAGAACCCAGTGCTTTATGCAAGCACAGCAGCACAAGTGTGATTTATACAAGAGTGCAGATGAACTTATTACTATAGATGACATCGACAAGCCATGTGGGAGAAAAGCACGTTGGGAGGCCTGCATAGCTAAGTAACTTCATAGATTCATATGAGGCCACTAGCCTAATAGCACTAGGGTGTTTAGAAGTCTAGCTGTATAAAAATATGAGTACCCTTATTGAGCATAGTTGGATGGTTGTGTTTAGCAGCTCAAGTTTGTGAGAAGCACCAACTGGCACTGTCTATGAGGGAAGTAGGTGCCAGCCCAGATGTGACTTTACAATCACCCAACCAGTATTCAAGGTTGTGCTTGAACAGACTCTTTGAGGAGCACTGCTTTGCATGTAGTGGGGGCCTATTACAGATGAGTGTGAATCATTGTAGGATATATATGTCTCCTCAGGATGTTCTGTTTGTGCCACAGACAATGTTGAGAACCCTGGGGCAAATTATTCTTGTCCAATTTGAATTGCAGATATTCATCATTTCCAGAAAGGCAGGGTTTGAGACTGCTCTGCAGGGCAGGCATAGGTCACCTCTCAACAGCATGCAGGATACTGAGTACAGTGACAGGCATGTCAGTCTTTTCATGTATGTCATGTTTGGAGGGCTAGGATTCTCTCAGGCACAACCTCACACTTTCTCCAATTGCTGCAGGTGTCTGATGAAGTACAGACAGATGTGAGCATCATACTCCATTATTGGTGTGATAAGGTAGAGTACGGCTGAGGTATGACTACACTGGTCTTGGATGTGATGTTCATATGCCCATATGTGTGATGTGTGCAGTACAGATTTTGTGTGGCTCAACTATGGGCACATAGTGATGAATGTGTAAAGTGCTATCAACATGTGTTCCCAAGTCTCACAACACTGTGTTTGAGCTTGGGGGTGCTATTTATATCATAATTATCAGGGGTATGTCACTGACAAAGGGAAAAATGAGTCATTGTATGCTTTAAGGTTCAGTCTGTGAGTTTGGCACCAATCATTAGTCTGCGTCAGCACCTTCTGCAATATGTTACCCTCATCAGGGGACTCTGTATGAATATGCTACCCTCATCGGGGGACTCTGTATGAGTGTGTTTAGTTAACAGTCATGTGCAAACTTAGTAAACCGCAGGCCATCTACTGTTCCCTGTGCTTCAGGATAGTATTTTCCAAACAGCTGCCAGCATGGATCCTTGTGGTAGTCCACTGGTGAGTGGGCTAGTGGTGGAGGTGCAGTTCCCAACTTTGAGAGTGTGTGTTCTGTCATTGAACCAGTTGGCTACCCATCTAGCAGTGTATGACCTAATTCCCAGATGAGAGATCTTCACTATGACATGAATGGGGGACAGTGTCATAGGCCTTTGATAACTCAACATAGGCGTTACTGTCCTGTTATCCCTCATCCAGGTCTTTGGGGTCACTATCTAAGAAATCCACCCTTGACAAACCAAAATGGGTAGGGTCAAGTGTGTTGAAGGTCACCTATGTCCATGTGGATATGATCCATGCTGATTCCTGCACTAGCATGACAGACAAGGCTTTTCAGGCATATGGGTCAATTGTTATAGTTCTGCATGTTAGCATATTGATGTGCATTGCATAGCACACAACATTTGATACTATATTTTGCAGAGTGGTTGATATATGTGTGGAAAAAGTACTGAAACCCCAGGGTTGCAGTGCTTGGGGGGGGGGGGGTGCAAACACATGGATGTATTCGAAATATGTGATATACTGTCAGATAGGGCTGTCAGTTTGCAATGTTTCCACATGTAATTTCATGTCATACACAGGAAATGGACAGTAAACAGCAGTAATACAGCTTAATATGTACATTTCAATAGTGCAACAAGCAGCTGGTTTGGGCGATGGTTACCAAAGTGTGTACACATGCAAGATGCACATGTTTGCACGTAGGTAAGCAGTGATCAAATGTGAGCTGCATTGCTAAAGCCTGACAGTTAGTATTGAGTCTATGAAATACACTTGCTGCTTATTTGACTCTGTGGCAGCGTGTGTTAATGCACTGATGGATTATTTTTTTGGGCCAGATGGTACTGGGTTTGATTGCAGGCATATGTAATACTTTAAAATAATTTTCATTACAGAGAAGATTGCACACCCTATACTAGAACTCAGGACCATTCTGTAATCCAACCCTACACTTAACACATGCTGCCACAAGACTAGTTGCATGACATTCCCTGTTTTACTAATCATTCTTAAGATCTTGCTTTTAACTGCAGCTCATCGCTTATCAGGTTTGTGCAATGACCAGTAGCATTAGTTGAATGTATCCTGCTTCTGTTTTTGTCGGGCCAGTTGATCAGTTTGTGCAATGAGAGTGCTGCAGTTCACGCAAATAAGATAAGCACAGCCAAACATAAAATTAATCTGTCTCTGTCTCCCATGGCTGTGCTAAGTGGGCCTTCGTGCAAACACTGGCAAATAAAAAAAAAATGGAAAAATAAAAAAAGAAAGAAAAGTGAGAGGTAGTTGAAATGAGGAAAAACAATCTATGACATACCCATTAGAAAATGTTAGTACAAATGGCATATTACTACATAGGTCTGGATTTGAATTTTCACTCCAATGCACCTTCAGAACACAGAATGTGTGCCATATCCCTCTTTGCCACACAAACAGCTTTGCAGCAAGGAACTTAACTCAATGTGCACACAACCAACTGCAACAGCATCTACAGTGATATCAAACTATACAAGTATTATTTGTACATTTAGTAGTTTTGGATGTAGTACACCTAGTGATCACACAACCTGCCATGATTTTTGCTTGCAAATATACAGCTCTGTCTTATATTTCTGTATTTGGTGGCCATTCTTCATGTATCTGAGCAGTAATATGAGCATGCAGTGTGTAAGCCATTCTATATCATCGGCCTTAAAATGTGTGAAGATTTTAAGTGGAAATAATATTATATGCAGTTGCCAAAAAATGAAGGATGGGTTGGATGTGAAGGAACACAACCTGTGACTTGTGTGCTGCTTACTATACATTTCCAACCTTACATCTAACAATTTGTAGATGTGACCTGATACATCCACTGGAAGTAAGGCAGCCTGCAGTGCTATTTTGGTTTCCTTCTCCCAAACACTAATCAGTCACAGTTACAATCCATTAAAATCAAACACTGAGCGAGTGGCTACATTATGTTTACATCCCTGCATGGATCCAATTTTTTGGGATTCAGCAATTCTAATGAGATCATATCTCATTTGCATCTTCACGTGCTGACAGCCCTAAATCTTCAGCATATAAAAAGGCAACCATGTAGCTAGGCAAACTGATGGTGAGGTGACTTGTTTATGTAAAGAAAAGTGAAGACATGCTATTACTTTGCGATATATCTGCAGAGAGGAGTATTGAACTTCAGAAGGTATGCTTCCATTTGTTCAGTTATATACTGTATATACTGGAATGTATTTAAGAAAATTCTGAAGCAAAGGATTTTACACTTTTATCTTTCTGCATTACTTAGAAGTGTACTGATGGAATGGGGATGTTTGCCAAACCATTTCAGAGGTATACATAATAGCTAATACATGAAAATGGAATGTGCTATGATAAATATCTACAAATGTTTCAGGTACAGTTCTTTTAATAGAGCTTTTAGCATTTCAAAGATGGTTTATTAGCAAAATGTGTCATTTCCCTGTTAATTTTTTTTTGGGGGGGGGTGCAGGGAAAAGGTGAGTTACTGTTATGGCACAAACAGGGATAGACTGTTCTTTTTAGGTGGGGAAGCAAAAGTCAGTTACTAATATGGCACAAACAAGGATATGTTGCGCTATTCATGTAATACAAGGATATGCCACTCATTCCTATTATTACACAGTACACTCCAAGTTCAAAACTTACCTTGTAAATGCAGCAGTTGACATGATTGTGTCCATGTAGACTCCTTTCCGTGGTTGTATTCCAAAAGTTTTGGAATACCCAGGACAAACCAAAATGGAGCCTACATTGATGCTTTATAGCTTTTTGAATAGCTCCACCATGTTGGACTGGTTGATTATCATGCAATTCAGCTGCTTATGCACCAATAAGCATACCTCACTGTTTACTTGTTTTGCATGGGGGTGCACGTCTCTACACAGTGCTTACTGAATCTAAAACTTTCCACACCCATGTGCACATCATTCCACAACTTGCATACGTTGAGAAATGACCATGCATTATTTATTGCATCCTAGGGATAGATTAGATACTCTTAATAATATTAATAATTTAAGGAACATTCTGACTGTATTCATTTATTAAATGAATATCGCTGAATATCAGTTTATGTGTAGCTTCTTGAAAAGTTGTTCAAATCCGATAGTACGTTTATTACAAAAAAGCGCATTGTGTTTTCCTTTTCTCCCTTCTATGTCCTTATTTTGTGTGTTGTATAACTTTAGTGATCAAAAATATATTTTCCTGAGATTATTGCATTTGATAAAGACATTAGGGTAGTTTGAGTGGGAAATAATTAGATGCTGGTCTGTATTTCTATTTGTTGAAGTGATATATGGCTGATCTGAAACAGTAAGTTCAGTGTAACTTACTGAAAAATGAGCTGCCGTTTGTTAAATTATTCAAAGCGATAACACTAATTTAATGTTGTGACTACTTCTGCTTATCCTCAGAATTCATTTCCCCGCACCTGTTTATTATAATAGTTTATTCATTTGTATCAGGTCTTTCACAGTGTCTGTGAACCTGTGCTATGGAAAAGAGAGAGAAAAGCAGTACTCAATGTTGTTGCCATTGTTATCCCAAAAGTATTAGAAAAAATAATAATAACACATTATCATACTACCTGCGGTAGTGGTGCTGCAGTAGCATTGTCGGCTCACAGAAAGATGTTGTCGCATTCGATTCTCAGCTAGAGCATCTTCTGTGTGGAGGCATGCGTGAATGGGCGTGCCTTAGTTGAAGGTTGTGCGTCAGGGCTAGTAACTCGGCACGTAAAAATCCACTACCAAACATTAGTGGACCGGAGTTCCACTGTGGCGACCCCTAACTGGGATAAGCCGAAAGACACAACACAACAACTATTATCATGCTACTCATGTTACTCATTCTACTCCTCTGCTTATCCTCTCTTCTTCGCCTCCGACTGGGCCATCTCTCATCCTACCATGACTCTATAATAGCTCTTAACATCTCTCCAACTCTGTCCCAACCACTTATTCATATTTGCTCTCTACACTGTCCTCACATTGCACCAAACCTGCATAATGATACCTCTCACCTTAACTCCAAATATTGACTGATTGACACCATTTCAACTCAATCCAAAACAAACTGAAGAGGAATATACCCTCATAAAAACAAGTATCAATAATTCCCCAGTATATTAAAATCCTTCTAGGAGGAGATATTCCCCTTAATCCTGGCCCCACCTATCACAATGAACATCAAGACAGTTCTCTTCCACACACCACTCTAATGGTACAATGAACAATTCCTAACCCCAGTAATCTAACTTTTGCTGCCATAAATGTTAGAAGCATAAGAAATAAAACTGCTGAACATGCCTGGATTACCCAGCATAAGCCTGATATTCTCACAGTAACTTCAAATTGGCTTAAACTCAGCAAAAATGACTCTGAAATTATTCCTCCCAGCTATATCATCACCCATAATGGCTGTATAAAGAGGAAAGGTGGTGGTATTGAGTTAAGATTTCCCAACAACTACCACATTTTCCCTTACAACAAACCAATACCAAAATTCTGTTCCGCAGAGCTTCTTATTACTTTCCTGAACTTAAACAATTATAAACAAATATGTATTATTGCTCTTTTCACCCTCCTGACTACAGTACAGCTATATTGGAAAGTATCCTACATTTGATACTGATAACAATTCCACATGAAATAATACTACTCTGTGATGTGAATGCCAGTTGGTTGGACATAAAGTCCAACTCTCCTTTCATAAAACTAATAAATGGCTCCACAAATTATAACAAGATATCTAATTCCCTATTAGACTGTATCCTACTATCAACCCTAGCTAATACACCACCACAGGTACATCTCCCAGTCTATGCAACAAGACATGTCATACATCCACTTAAACAGCATATTTGTAAAATGACTCATAACCTTTCCAGGTTTAACCCAGAAATGTTTATTACTACCTTATCATCCATGTTATCATCTAACAGGAACTTCCTAAAAATCCCCCCATATGTACCACTGTAAATGAACTGAATACAACTTTTCTGAATATCATAAATAGCCTTGCACCTCCTAGAAGGAAGAGACTAAAAGCAAATAATAAAATTTGTCTATCCAAAAGAGAAAAAGCATGGAAAGAACAGCAAACGTATAAAACACCCCAATTTCTTGAAAACTTCAGAATGCTTTGCAATCATACTAAAAAGCAGATTAATTAAGACAAGCAACTATACCATAATACCTTTCAGAGTAATAGTAAAAATAACCCTAAAAAATTCTGGTCACCATTAAGAAAAACTTGCATCCTGTCCATAAATTCAACCCTAACCCTTCTCCCAATTGCTCATCACTTAAAACCACAATACAATTCAAATTTTATTTCATAGGTAGTATAGCACCTCTAAACAAGGATTCCCCAACACCTAACACTAACCTTGCCCAACCACCATGTATTGTCACATCCACTTTCAGCTTCAAACCTTTGTCCACAACCTGTATAAAACTATTCTTAAACAAACTCAACTGTTGCTATACTTCAACTGATGACCTTCCAAGTGAGTACCTTAAAATAGTGACTGACAGCATTGTGTAGCCTGTCTCAGTCATTATAAATACGTCAAGTCCAGGACTCCCATTTTCCCACTCTCTTTCTCTCTCTCTGAAAAAACTCACGCATTATCCTACTGCACAAGGGAGGACATTAAACAGACATTACTACGTTTTGACTTATAACAGTCTTATCTCCCCTCTCCAAAATACCTGAAAATGTATTCAACACCAATTACTGAACTCGATCCTGCAGGAGGAACTCCTATCCCCCACAAAACATGGCTTCCATCCTTCCCATAGTACTAACACTACACTTCTGGCCTATATAGATACTGTCAATGAAACTAGAGATAACAGCAAACTAGTCTCCTTCTTATTTCTAGATTTATCTAAAACCTTTGACACAGTTTGCCACTTTACTTCATTTTCGTTAAATGTCCTCATTAGGTCTCTCTCAGCCCAACCTTTTATGTTTCAAAACTACCTATCCAATATGTATCAGTCAGTAAAATGGCACTCCACCCTCTCACCATACTTCCCAGTCACCACCTGTGTACCGCAAGGTTCAATCCTTGGTCCCCTCCTCTTTAATATTCTCACCAATACCTTCCATACATCCACATAATAGGCCTCCCTAACATACTATGCAAATGACTACACACTCATTTGTACATCTAACAATGTGGAAGACCTCCAAAAAATTATGTAGGATGCTTTAACAGTGACTGAAACATGGTTTTGCAATTCATAACTCATGCTCAACCCTAAAAGATAAACTATTACTTTTTTCTCCAAATCCCTCTTTCAAGAAAAACAAAACTTAAGGTCCCCTCTCTTGATAATATAATGATTGATGATACTCCTTATAGCAAATTATTAGGGAAGACAGTAGATGGGAATCTTAAATGTGACCTCCATTTACAAAAGTGCATAAGAAAAACTCATCAAAAACTAGGCATGTTTTATATAGCAAAAAACCTTCTCACCGACACAACTAAAGCTATACTTACCACTACTTATCTCTACCCCCCCTCCCACATTTCCTTATGGTGCTCACATCCTTACTAACTTTCAGGCATCACAAAAATCAAAACTTGAACAATGCTATAACAAAGTTGCTAAATTTGCAGCAAATACCCCTTTCAGAAGCCACCACTGCATAATACTAAACAACCTAAATTAATTAGAATTACATTATCAACTAATAGCTTCTTACCACTTATAAAATTATCCAAAATCCATCTGATTGTACATCACTAAGTAACATTCCACACAACTATGTTACCAGTTGGTCATTACAATCCAATGACCAAAAACTCTTGTCTGTGCATAAACCTCTCAAATCTGCTAAGCATTGTCTGTACTCATGCAAGGTTGCTAAAGCCTGGAAGTCTTACCTGTATCCATCTGGTCAATACCTTCCCTTCCATCCTTCAAAACCATTTCAAAAGACTTTCTATGAAAAGCTGGCCCTGTTTTTGCTTAACACCAGTATAAACTGAATTCCTGAATGTGAACAAATACCCATTCATATATTAGATCTCCTTATTCTCCCTTCTTCACTCACTTCCTTACTTCTATCAGTTTCTTTCCCTGGCTTTGTCTCTGCATACATATATATATATATATATATATATATATATATATATATATATATATATGGGTTCATGTCATTTGATCGACAGTTCATTTGGTCGACAGTTCATTTGATCGACAAGCATTTTAGGTGGGGGGCTTCGCACCCCACACTCCCCTAACTATATATATCAACTCCAGGGTCGCACAACATTGGGGAAGGGGGAAAATGCTTGTCGATCAAATGAACTGTCGACCAAATGAACTGTCGATCAAATGAACTGTCGATCAAATGACATGAACCCATATATATATATATATAATATATATATATATATATATATATATATATATATATATATATATATATATATACATACCATAAGAATGTTTTGTTTTCCCTCACTTCATGTTGCAGTTTCTATTTGTATTACATTACCTTACCTTTAATTTCTCTATAAACTGGTTAAAATATCTCTAATTATGAAATCATTGTCATATAACTTGTATCTATTCTTAACCAATGTTCTGGTATTATGTCTAATTTGGTATAATTATTTAAACTGTATTTTTTATCATTTTTAAAGCCTGTAAAATTATTATTTTTAAAATGTTTTGTAATGCTTTGAAGCTTTTCTCCCCAAGCCTCCACTGAAACTGGGCTCCGACTTCCTCAGACTTTCCGGTTAATCAAATGTCAATCAATAATCAATCAATAAATAAATAAATACCAAATAAACAAATAAATATTAACAGTGATAAATGTTTCAATAATTGTTTAGGGGTCATGATTTACATGAGTAACAGTTAAATAACTGCTGTTATTATTCTCAGATGCTAGGGTATTTTCTACTACATGTTTTACATCATCAAATTATAAGCAAATGCATAAATGTAGCTCTGAGAGTTCATTGACTGCTTAGTGATTTTTTAATAGTTTCATGTTGTACAGACAAGAGGAACAATTAGTTATAGGCCAACAAGATTATGTGAAGTCGTTTAATGACTAACATTTGACTTGTTTAAAAATATTTATTCTGAAAGTAATAATATTTAATTATAGTACTGCACTCAGACACAATAAATGCTAAACAGATGATACACAAATGCCAATGAAGACCTTGTCAATGTATTGCAAAGCTAGGCTTTTTGGCAATAAAACTGATGGTGTATAGTTAGAAAAAATGTGAACTGTTCTATCCTTGCGCATTACTGCAAGTTTATTTTTTTTTATTTTAGAGTAGCAAGTAGATGAGTCAAAAAATGAAGGAACATAGCATGAGAAGATATTTATTCAGTTGACAACAAATAATTAAATCACGCATTCTATTTTAAAAATTGGGTTATTCTATGAATCCTATGAAATAAAGAGGAGGAGGGGAGGGGCATGGGGTGACAAAACTGTTTTTCTGTGCAAAGAATTAGCACTTGTTTTTCTCTGGTGACCTCAGTGATGAATAAATTGAGCAGAAAAGTGTACTTAAGTTGTAGCCTTCAGCATTGCAGGGGTGAGGGAATCCCCCTGCAAAAAAAAAAAAAAATCTTTGGAGAAATGCCCATAAGCATTCATGTGATCATAGTTTTGTGCATTTAGAAAGTAACTTTTGATGTACTTTGGGAAATCTGATGATAACAGTTTTGCCTTTTATACAAAAAGCCTAGCCATAGGTATCAGCTTTGACAGGTTTAGTCTTCCACGGTATGAAGGATTCAGTGCTGCTTGATTTCATATTCCTTTGCAGAACTTATGGTACGTTTGGTTAAAGGGACTAAACGTTCTTCAGTAGATAAATAACACATAATGGCATGATTGGACTCGTAGAGTAACCACAAAAAATAAGAGCACCAGCCGCTAACCACTCCAAACAAAAACTTTATTAGAGTTAAGCACTTTTGTTCCACATTAGTTTGGGAACTTCATCATAACTCCCAAACTAATGTGGAATGAAAACACTTAACTCTAATAAAGTTTTTGCTTGGAGTGGTCAGAGGTTGGTGCTCTCATTTTTTGTGGGTACTCAGTTGGTCGTGTTGGAGATGTTGTTTTATTTTTGTCATGATAGAGTTATATCTCAGTGTATCTCGCACCTCTAGAACAAACTTCCTCCTCATGTCAAGCAGACATCCTTGCCACCTTCAAGGTAAACCTAGATAATGGGATGGGCAACCTTCAATTCACTCCCTGTATCTGTAGTCTTGCCCTCCTCAAGGTTAGAGGGAAATTTTGAATATATATATATATATATATATATATATATATATATATATATATATATATATATATTTTTTTTTTTTTTGGCTCACTTTCTATTGCCTATCATTGAACAACATCTACTTATAAAATTGGGCTTTTTAGCCTAGCCATTCCACAGGATAACTTCAAGACTTTCATTAAACTACTGGGGTATTAAGACTTTGTACTGCTTCAAATCATCAAAGCCTAATATGTAGCATGTGCTACTCTCAGAATTTCAAGATAAAAAGGAATTTAAAGTTGTCAGTCCAGTTAGCATTTCAAATAGAGATGTAAACCTCTGGCACCCAGTCTTGCAGATTTTCTTTATTATATTTGTAATGGATCCTTAGCAAATGGAGAGAGATCTAGTACTTGAAAACCTGTTACTGTCACCCCAGTACAAAAAGGCCTGGTTATTTACCTAGAAAGTTATTACCCTATCTACCTCTTCAGTAGCATTGTGAAACCTTTTGAATACTATGCTTTACAGCTGTTAAATCTATTAAACTGCATCTAAATAGTTCTTAATATTAATTTGAAGCAAGCATTTGTTTTAATGTATGGAAGACAATACCACTTTTTGTATGAAGACCCTGGCACATACCTCTCAACCTCTTAGTGCAAGAAATCTAGACAAAGCCTGACAAAATGGGGGGATAAAGGCCCAAAAATAGGGATATATTTTATATATTGTTCTTATAAAATCACAAAGTTGTTAGAGTAACAGGGTTTTTTTTAACATACATTTTCTGAAGGATGAGAAGTCCAAAACCCAAATATATGGCATTATTTAGTTACTTCAGTCCTCAGATCATCCCTCTGATTTGCCAAAAAAACACAAATGTTATGAGGAACCAACCATAAATATGAGCCAATAATCTGGACAATTGACAGGTATGCCCTGGAGTCATGCTTTCCTGCAGAACGTCATTTTTAGATATGTCCAACACATTTGACTTGCTTGACAATCAAATCCTGATACAGAAACTTTTTTTTTATTATGGCATCAGTATATATATATTATCTACTGGATTTAGTACTAGTTATCTGATGCATCTGTTAAATTGACTCCTTGCAACACATGCACTGAACTATTTTTCTGTTGTTGGGAGTTTTACAAGGTTCAATTTTTGGGCATCATTCTAATTAGTTTATATTTTCTGGATCTTCCATTTCACTCTGGATTTGGTATATGACATATGCCGATGATAAAATGTTAGACTACATTTTAAACACAGAATAAGTTATCTGCTCTTTGCTAGCAAATCTGGATGCCATTATATATAATTTGAAGTTATTAAGATGAAATGTAATGCTTTATGAGTACTGTAATGGATTTAAGCTTAATTAACTCAGAGGTATTGCATACCATTTGCTCCCATTCTCTATATCCTACTGACACTTACATATACTTACTTACAGATGCCTTTTTTATCCCTTTGTCTTGCTGACCAGAGCTCCTGACTCCCACAAACCGTGGAACAATTTACCACCCTGCATACAAGATGCCACTTCTGTTGTTACTTTCAGTCTTTACTTAATGACTATTCTGGGAGGAGTTACATAATAATGTTTCTGGGCTGATGCCCAGTGCTATCTGTTGTTATGTTAAGCATTTAAATATGTACTTCAAGGTGGAGTTTAATTTTTATGTTTAAACACAGCTGTTAATTTATTCTAATCTGTGGTATTCACTGCTGTAGTATTATCGAGAAACTTTCTATGCCTTTTTGAGGAATTATTTATTTCACACTTGTTTAGCTTCAGAATCAATATATAGAACAAAAAAGAAATTTCACAGTGTAACACTGTACCCTTCTGGATGTACTGTATTCACAAGTCCCCACTGTGGCCATGACACGAAAGCTAAAAAGCTGCAAAACTTTGGAAGTGTACAGATATTTCAGGAACTTTTGGGATGATATCCTGAGCTGTTTTAAATAATGTTTTTCCCTAAGCATCAATACTTTTATTGTGAATCTTGAAAGTTCTGCAGTAAGTTCAGAAGTGCCAAAAAGAGACAGACTCATGTAGAGCTCTGCAATACTGCCAGAGGATGAGAAAAAATAACTGCTTCCTGAAATACAGTCCTGTTCCCAAGCTTTCATTCCAGCTTCATGCATCATGCTGCTTCTGTCAAGCACATTGTCAAATAACAGTGGAAGGTTCTGAGGAATTAAAAGTTAAGCTGAGAAACTGAACAAACCATGAAAAATGTCATTACATAGTGTGACAACTGAAACTTACTGTGCCATGCTGTTCCGTATTCTGAATGCAGCTGGAAAAAATAAGGTCATTTGTGAAATCACTGCACACTGCCAGCGCCTTGCAAGCTACGTTTATCGTTTTAACCTTTACCAGCAAACTGTGCCAGTTGTTTACTGTTGCAGATGTATGGAAATGGAAAGTGAAACCACCTGGAGCCTAGATTGTACATCAGAGTGCATTACGAAAATAGTAAGATCAGTCGCACTCATCAGGTTTGATGGGAAAGAAAATCTCTTGAAAAAAACGTTGCCCTACCATTACAGAAACAGTTGCTCAGACCACACCATCACTAGTACAAGTACTTTTTACAACTCAGTTCTATTCAAACAGTGCAGTAGCATCCCAAGGAGTGCAAATTAAATCACACCCAGGCTCTGACAGGAGTCAGTTGAAGTTTAGTTAATGATCTGCAATTAATTGCTGCATGTAAATAGGATAACTGCTGAACTTTCTTATAACTAAGGTGTTTCACTAGGTAAAAGAAGACTGTGTCTGTTACAAAAATAAAAGTGTATCTTGCATTTGTCTGTGTTTATTGTTATCTTGCAGGTTATGTAGTTGCTGGTCTGAGAAATGGATGCATGAGTAGAAAAAAAAGAGTTTGGGAAAGAATCTAACTTTGTTAGTATTCCTTTGCATGGCCTACACTGAATGAGGGCCAGCTAACTCTGTTATTGTCCTTTGAGCATAGGCTTGTTTCCCGGGGTGTGAGGCAACATTTTATTTCTGCATTTATTTAATTGTTTCTTAACCCAGGATGTGGGCATACAAAACCCTTTTCAACTACGATATGAGCCACATTCACAAATAAAGTACATAGCATAACGCAAGTTTTACACAGGCCAGGAGTCACTGACAAGCTGTTTTAAGTGTAACGCACCGTTCTGCTGGAAATGGCAACTCAGACACATTCACAAGCAATTACTGATTCATAAACCCAAATGGACAACAGAAGATTTATGCAACTGGTTGCATAATGAGATGCAAATGAAGTTGGGCTGTAATATGAGGTCCTAATAATATCAAAATGTGCACAATGTGAAGTGTGTGCTTGACTTGACCTGATCTGTGGTATGATCCCAGTTATTCTCTTTATGGGTAATGTGTAATTATTGACCATGAGATGGGTAAGGCCAATCTATAACCAGATGGGAAAAGGTATGTTAAGCACAAAAAGAGAAATTGTCTAAGCTTAAAATGGCCTGCAAAGGCAGCCAGCCTAGTACTTATCAATGAGCCTATGACATATGGCAGTGAAGAGAGTGCAGGATGCCTGCTACTATGGCTGATCTTGCTGAAAAAGAGATACAGGGTGAGATTTTTCTGGACCAGAAAAAAAAAAAGAATTTGTTAATTTCTTCCTAATTTTTTTTCAAATATGGGATTGAAATCTATGTGAGTCTTCCACTACTCTGCACCACTGAGTGCCTAGCCTATACATATAATCAAAAACAGGTATCCTTTGAGGCTCTGATGACCTAACTGTCTCACAATCCCAGATTAACCTTTATCCATGGTCATCTACCATGTCATCTAATCTAGTTTCAGAATCTGTGCAAAAATCTTAGAATCTGTATTGAATATTGATACTCACCTATACTTTGTTTTCTCATCCCCTCCCCTTTTTATCTGTGAAAGCATAACACAGATGTCTTCTTTATTTTTGGCTGCTGTCTTGTTTTTAACTCCACTCCCATTTCCCCTGTGCCACCTGATGTAACTCTATTGGAACATATCTCCTCTCCCTGCTCCCCCTTTCAATTCATGATATGATTATTCCTGTCTCCAAACTCCATCTCCAGTTTCTCATTCTCCTCTTTATGCCCTTCTGGCCTGCACATCCCTTCCTCTTTCTCTTTCTCTGTTTCTTTTGTCCTGTTCTGCATCACCTGGCAATAATACAGCTTTCAAAGTGTTCCACTTGCTCTCACTTCCATCTTTGCTGCCTTTAATCTGTAACCATTTGAAATTTCAGTACCCTCTAGGTTGGAGTGAGACCCAAAACACAGAGACTGAATGGCTGAAAAAACAGACTTAGGTACACCAAATCCAGGATGGCCATTTCTTGGAATATTCTCATTTCTCCTAAGTATGGCAATCTCAGAGTTGCCATATTTAAGTGCAGGGGTTGTGGGATGCTTGCCCTCCACATTGGGAGTGGAGGGGCCTTCCCCCTGCAAAAAAGATGTGTTAAGGGGAAAAGCAATGCTTGAGATTTGCTCTTCTTCTGGGTTTTTGACCTTTTTTTTTGGTCTGTCGACACTTGGTGTTAGGAGTGCTGATATTTCAATAAGGAGCCCCTTAATCTTATGGTACCAAATAGTGCACCAGTATGACATAAATACAGGAAATGAAGAAAATTGGAGGGAAAACCAGCAGCAACAAAAGCTGACAGCAGTCAGATCAGAAGTCCAAAGACTAAGCAAAATGTGAAAGAAGGCAGCATGGTACACAGATGGAATACATGTTCAGGCATTACTAAGAAAATATGGCAGAAAAAGAAAAGAAAAGAAATTATTCTCTCTCTTTATGGACAGCTGCTAAAAATCCAGCCTAGAACATTTCATGTAGATCTGGACAACTCATTATAGTAATGACCTTGAAAGGATAGATGTGATACATAGTAAGATAAAATGGTGTACCATCTGCATTAGAATCTTAGAAAAACAGAATACAATATCATAAGTTCTGTAATCTCGAAAAAAAAAAAAAAATTAAAGATGAAGGTGGTACAGTATTTAGAATTGTCACATCACAGCAACAGGTTCTCCGGTTTGAGTCTCGGCTGTGTTGCCTTCTGTGCGGAGTCTGCATGTCCTCCCTGCAGTCATGTGGGTTTCCTCCAGGTGCTCCTGTTTCCTCCCACATTCCAAAGACATGCAGTAGGTGAAATGGACACTCTAAGTTGGTCATAGTTTTGAGTGAGTGGTACGGATGAACTGCTGTGGCAGGGCTAGCCACCCGGCGGAGTAAACCTTGGCTCAAGATATTGGTTGCTGTTAAAGTGACACCCTGACCCCATGTGCATAATGGGAAAAAGGAGTTCAGGATGGATAAGTGGACAAGTCATAAATGAGCCTGGTAATTTATTTATTTTATTTAAATTTATTTGACTGGATTCTTGTATCAGGCCACTGGTAAATTTACTACCTACCTAATATTCCAAATGGCCATCTACTAGCCTTGTACAACCTACACCCATAGAGTTATACTACATACTATATACAAAGACCATGAATAGAAAATGGCTTGTAAACTATCCAGCTTTAACCCAGCCTTTCACTGCCATATTAAACAAAATGTGATCTGGTCTTATTAACAACTCTCCCTGTAGCTGAGGCAGTAAAATTACTTCAACACTACATTTTTGATACCCTTAACTGTGTTGCTCACATATGAACCAGTTCCATCCATACTTCTTGGCTATCAAAACATAGCAAACAACTTATGTCTGATGGGTATAAAGCATGGAAAGAATGCCTTAAGAACAAAACTAACACTCTACTACAAAATTTTAGGCAACTCTGCAATATGGCCAAAAACAAGTTAAAAGGATAAACAATTTTTCAACACTCACCTACAAGTCAATCATG
This sequence comes from Protopterus annectens, assembly GCF_019279795.1. Lineage (NCBI taxonomy): Eukaryota > Metazoa > Chordata > Ceratodontiformes > Protopteridae > Protopterus > Protopterus annectens. Next base: position 1,371,073,556 of record NC_056726.1, read on the forward strand.
AAAATAACATTAAAAAATTCTGGTCACCTATTAACTCACTGCTTAATCCTGGATCCAAAAACTTCCACATTCCTTGGCCCAATAAATCTCATCTGCAAAATGCCATTATATTTAATACTTTTTTGACGGCATAGCCAATCTTACTTCTAAAACTTCAAACCCATCCCCATCCTCTGCTCTTAAGTCTCAAAACTCTGTCTCTACTATAATCTCTTCTCAAAGTTGCAGTAATCATTCACATCCATTGTATCCTTTATGAGATTCCTCCCAGTCAAACTGTACCAACTGTCGTAATTTCACATTACAACCTGTTTAAACCAGCCTGACTAAAAAAAAAATCTCCTTATTAAACTCAAACCCAGCTCCATCTCTGAAGATAATCTTCCAAATGAATATTTAGATTTAGCTGCAGAGTCCATAGCTTATCCCATTACTATACTCATCAACAGATCATTCTTAGAATGTTATGTACCAGTACATAAATAAATCAGCAGGATAAACTCTTACTCTGTAGCCAACACATGGACTATCCCACCTAAAATAAAATCTGAGAAAGTTGTAATTCATTAGCCTTTAAACACCCAAAGAATTTTATTGTATGTTTTAGTAATAAGGAAAATCTCTGATTTCAGTCTATTTTCCAGTATCATTAACGAAATCAATGTTTTGTGTATAACTTCCTGTCTGTCCTTTTGTCTTATATAACATCTATGTAAATTTTCATTCCTGCATATGTAAGCTATATTCTCTTTTTTGTAACAATACTTTGAATCTTGTAATTTAAATATGTACTTCCATTGTGTATTGGAGCTTTTCTCCTCGGGCCTCTACTGAAAACGGATATGTATCCAGCTAGACCAGCCCGGTTAACAAATGTAAAATAAATAAAATAAATAAATAAATGTGTCACCACCTTCCTATACACTATGGCAGCCACATTAACTTCCTTTCACTATCACATGCTCCAGTTCTCCTCACCAATGTCATACTGTAACTTTCTCTTATCTTTTCTCTTTCCCAATTATTTCTTATAAACTATGTCTTAACTATTTCCAGCCACGTGCTACTAAACCTACCTCCTAATGATTTATTTCTGTGCACTGAGCTACTTCTATAAATTTTCATTTTATACTATAGCTACTTTTTCTCATGCCTTTCTTTATCTTTTTTCTTAAAAATTTAAATATGTATTAAGCAATGACTAAAAGTTATACCCTATACTGTCATTTAGCAGTTTTTCTTTCGCAATAATGTAACCATTTTACCCCAAAAGTTTTATGTAACCTGTAATATTTTAATATTATACTTTTTACTGTATGAATGTTATGTTACTTAAGCTTTTCTCCTCAGGTGGGCCTCCACTAAAAATGGGTATTCTGGACCCAGTTGGACATTCCCGATAAACAAATGTTGATGCATAAATACATAAGTAAATGTTTTGGCAGTAGAAATGACTTGCAGTGTGGCAGTTAGTGCAGTGGGTTAAGGTAATAAGCTGCTTTTTGAGGTGCAAAGTTTTTATAACCTCAGCCTTCTTTTTGTTTACTATGTGATCTTGAACAAATCACTCAACCAGATACTGTTTGAGGAAATTGGGCTATGCTCCACAATGGTTTCTTGCACTGGAAGCCTAGTAACAAACAATGAACCATTAGAAATACTCAGGTATGTCAGTGATATCCTTTTAGCATGTAAAAAAAAGAGAACGGAAGTACACTTTTTGTAAGGTGGGCCCCTCAGGTGATAACATGAGAAAGGCTGGCAGATGAGCACAGCTTTTTATGATTATACTTGGTCAGAATCAGTGAGTGAATTTGACAATGCACGCACGTGTTAGAGTCACTGAATAGTTTCTCTAACTTGGTATCCCATTCTGTAAAGCCTGTCAAGGCATTTTTAACTCAGCCACACAATATAAATAAATATATATGTATATATATATATATATATATATATATATATATATATAGATATATATATATATATATATATATATATATATATATATATATATATATATATATATATATATATGCTGTAGCTCCTGCATCAGCTGAATCAAATAATTGCTGGCTATAAGCAATGTTAAATAAAGCATTTATGTTTGTGGTCTTGTATCTAGACAGTAGCAGTAATTCTTCACAGTTAAGAACTCAAGCTAGGTTGCCATTTGTTTGTGCTCTAGCTATTACTTTGTTTGAATCCTCATGAATAAGCCGCTGTTCATAATCCTTTCCTCTGTCTTATGCCTCCCTCTCTCATTATACTTCATATATAAATAAATTCCCTGACTACATGCAAATCCCCAAACCACAATTTTATTTCCGCAGTTCCAGTAGAGAGGATTATGATTGGTTTACTGACCATAAATTATGTACCATGTATTCCAGAGATGCACTTCATGAAATTAATTAACCTCACATGTCAAGATGAAGAGATGGATTTCCTCTGCTCCATTTTAAGAACGCATAAACTCATTATGATCAGTAACCTGGTCATGACGTGTTGCCGTATACTTACTTATTTTTGGATATATGTTTATTTATTTTATTGAATTATGTATCTATGTTTTGTTTATTGGTTTATCCACCAAGGTTTTGTTCAATTTTCAGTGGTGACAAAGGCAGAAAAGCTCTAATACAACTAATTGCAGTATGAATTGCAGTATTGCATTTGGCAAGAAAGTACTGCAGATATAGGAGTAAGGAAATATATCTAATCAAAATATGAAATGGTTACAGTGTCTCATTTTCATTTCACATTTGATTTGAGCAGTGCTATCTTTTAAAGAAAAATGTGAAAAATAACTATATTGATTTGTTATGAGAAACAATTGGTATCATTCCTCTAAGTATTACAGGAAACAACAGTACTACATATGTTCATTCATTTACTTATTTATGTAGTTAGTTTGCAGTATGTCTAACTTTTTTGGCATCATGTGATGTAATACCACCACCACCATCACCATCCTCAATCCCCTTCTTCCCATTCTGTAAATGGGGACAGGGTATTGTGTTAACTACTGCTATCTCTCTCTCTCTCGATTCAGTGCCACACTCCTGCCAGTTTCAACGCTCATGCCTGACTGTCGCAGATCTTCTTTCGCACAATCCATCCACCTCTTTGTTGGATGTCCTCATTTCCTCATACCTTCTTCCTATCTGCCCCAAATCTTCTTCACCAGATTGTCTTCTGCTTTCTGCACATGTCCAAACCACAGTAATCTGTTCTCTTTGATCTATTCTGCGATTGTAGCTAGTTTGGCCTCTCCTCTTATGTCCTTATTTCTTCATCTGTCCTACAGAGTGTATCCTATCACCCTTCTCAGGCACTTCATTTCCATAACCACCAGCTTCCTCATCCACTCTGCCTTTATTGCCCAGGTTTCTGTACCATACAGTAGTACTGGTTGCACCACCATCTTGTACACCTTACTTTTCAGCTTCTTTGGCATTCTTCTGTCATACACTCTACCTGAGACTCTATGCCAGTTTATAGCCCCTCTGATTCTAGCTTTGACTTCTTCATTCAAACTTCCCTTCTCCTCAACCACCCATCCCAGATAAGAAGCTTTTAACCTGTTTTATCTCAATTCTCATCTTTAGATTTTCCCAGCTTGCTGCCATTACCACTGTCTTATCTGTGTTTAGTTTCATCCCATGAGCCTTCAGTTTTGCATTCCATTCCCCTACCATTTATTGAATTTCTTGCATAGGGTCTGCCTGTAAAGCCACATAGGTTCATAGGTAGGTACGAGGCTATTGGCCCTAGGGCCTATATAAGCCTAGCCAAAAGGATACCCTGGCTTTCACCACCCAAAATATTTATTTTCCTGTGCTCCTGTCAAGCAGAGCCACAGAGGTGATCCCCAGGATGATTTGCCATCCAATCATCAAGATTTTTCTTGAAGAGTGCTAATGAGGAGCTTTATTTGATATAGATAGGTAGTTTGTTCCAGAGTATGGGAAGTCTCTGGGACAGGAATTTATCCCTCCATCATGTTCTGTTTATTGTAGTGACAAGGTTTAGGTCCCTAGAGACATAGTCTGCGTACAGCAACTTTGTTTATCTGTCCCCTCTGACCTGTTTGCTAATGTAGTCCATCATCAGTATGAACATCAGTGGGCTCAGAGCTGCACGCTGGTACACACCCACTCCCACTGGGAACCCCTCTGTGAGACTGAGCACTGTTTGTCCTTGAATCATTGGGTCTTTGTACATAGCCTGTACTAATTCTACCAATGTTTCTGGGACTTTGAAACACTGCAGTACTGCCCAAATCAGCTTTTTTGGGACCTTCTCATATGCTTTCTTCAAGTCTAGGGATGCCCAGTTGGACTCTTTCCTCATCTCTAGCTTCTTAACTATCTGATCTCGCTGGAAACATTGTGTCAGTTGTGCTGCATCATCATCTGAATCCAAACTGCTAATCTCACATCATGCACTCTACTACTCTGCATATGTGTTTATCAGTCAACCTTTCCAGAGCTTTCATCCAATGTGAGAGGAGTTGGATACCTCAGTACTGCCCACAGTTGTGGATGTCCCCTTTGTTCTTGTACAACGGCATGACTATGCTTATTCTACAGTCATCTAGGATATGCCTTTCTCTCCACACTGCTATGAGTACCCTCAGAAGCCATTTCTCCTCTGTCTCACTCAGCATTTTTATCATATCTGCTGTGACCTCATCTGAGCCTACTGCTTTTGCTGACTTCATTTTCCTTAATGCTGTTCTTACTTCATTTAGGGTGGACTCCTCTTCTTCTCCCATCATAGACATTGTCTGGGGCAGTACAGCTTCTGTGGAGTTTTCTTCATTCAGAAGCTTCTGGAAATACTCCTTCTATATACCTTTCATGTCCTGTGGACTGGGGACCAAGTTGTTGCTAGCATCCCTTATGAAGGGTGTCTGACTGTCTTCTTTATCTTTCTGTCTTTGCCTTGCAACCTGATATAGTTTCTTTGTGCCACCTACTGAGTCACTTTCCAGAAGCTGGTAAAGTGCCTTTGATGCTTGTTCTTTGTTATTGCAACTACTTTTTTAGCTTCTTTGTTAGCCAACCATTATTCCTTCCTAGCCTGGTCAATCATTTCTGTCTCCCATTTTTCATGCACTCCTTCTTTATTTTGATAACTTTCTGGTCTTTTGCATTCCACCAGCAACTTTCCTTATTTGCCTCATTTCCATACCTGGCTTGGCCACATGTCTGTTCTGTAGTGCTCTCACATGCTGTTTTGAGGCGCTGCCATTCTTCTTCAACTCCACCTATTTCCTCCTCTTCTTGGGTGCTGGAGGCTTGAGTAATTCCTTGAACTGTTGTACTTTCTCTTCAATCATCTGCCAGATCTTCAGCCTGGTCTCTGTTGACCTTACAGCCTTCTCTGACCACTGCTTGCAGCTGATTGTGGCAACCAGTAGTTTATGCTGTGTTACGACTGTTTTGCTGGGGAAGACTTTGCAATCATTGATTCTACCCCATTCCCCTTTCCAACTTTGTTTAATCATGTTATCAAGATTAATAAAGAACAACTTTACTATAACAAACGTATAGTCACATTCTTACATAAAAACTTTAATATTACAAGTTTTTTTTATTTTTTGGAAAATAAGCCAACCAGTGAATATATTAAACATAGTGATGACCATCTAACCTAAACTGGGGTTATTATAGATGTTCATCGTGCATACAGCTGCAGTAATCACATAAGGGTTCTCTGCCGTCAGGTGGGTCCTTGGTTGGCCGAATTCCAAAGTCTTGGTCCGGCGTCGGTTGTCGTCGCTTTCTTTCCTGACGTCAGTGCGACAGGGGTATATAAGACACAGCTGACGCCATATTCTTCAGTCTTTTTTCCGTGCGTTGCCCGAAGCAGAAGCAGTTCGCAAGTGCCGGTCGGCCAGCTCCTGAATTTACGAAAAAATTGGAAACCGAAGTCTTCATTAAAGCTAAGTACCCCGTTGGGGAAACTTTTCTTGCCTCAGACTGATGTCAGACAAAGTTAACAATTGTATTTCTTGTAGGAAGCAAATACCGCATAAGGATTTCCATTCCCTCTGCATACCTTGTTTAGGCCCAGACCACGACGTCTCGGGCTGTCGCTTTTGCACTACTTTCAATAAACGCACTATTAAGCGTCGGGCGGAGTTCACCCAACATTATTTTGGTAAAGCCTTTGATTATAAAATGTCGTCGGAGACTCCGACTACCGTTTTGTCCAAAAAACGCAAGGACCGACACGCGAAGTCCGCTGCCTCCACCGACACCATGCCAAAACCGGCTGCACGTGGTCCGGTTCTCAGCGAGACACCTATGCAGTCCCTGACTACCGACGACACTTGTTTGGCGGTGTCTTCTGTAACCGAGACCGCAGGTACCTCGGCCCTTACTCAGACTACAACCACCAAAGCCACTGTGAGTGTTGAGCCTCCTAATGTGGACAGGTCCACTTCCAACCAGAGTGTCTTTAGACCCTCATCTTCCTTTTCCATTAAGGCCTTTACTAAGTCCAAATCAGCCATGCATCCCAAGAGACCTGTTGCACAGGGCCCATCTCCAGGCCCCATGCCTAAAAAGCAGATGCTTAAAATGGCTGAGGATTTAATTACTCTTAGCAGGGGTTCCCAACCCCCTCCAGACAAGAGACCTAGAGTGGAGGAAGATTCTCCCTCTTCTGAACAGGGTTCCATTTTCTCAGAACATTCTGATGTAGAGGAGTACTCGTACTCCCCTTATGAAGATTCTGATGCAGAACAGTCCATTCCTTCTGTATCTCCCCCAGAGGATTTTTCTTTTGGGGAAACCTTGCACACTTTGAGGGAACACTTCCATTGGGAAGGCCAAGACTTTTCTGATTCCAGGAAAAGGCTTAGGGAATTTCTTTTGTTACCTCAACACAGACCTCTGGCTATTCCTCCTGTCTTGGACATACTTGATGATGTTTACTCGGAGGCTTGTCTTAATCCGGATTCCCTGCCTCCTGCTCCTGTTAAACCTGATAGGTACTACAGAGTCCCTAACTCTCACCAATTTCTTTTCAAAAGCCATAATGCTGACCCTGAAACCATTTCTCAAGGCCCCAAGGGGATGAAGGCCTCTACTGCCAAGAATCCACTTCCTTCCGAAAGAGAGTCTAGATCCTTAGAAAGGTGGGGAAAAAAGGTATACACCTCAGCCACCCTAGCCATGAGGGCCTTAAATTGTCAGTTCCATATGCTTAAATATCAGCAGTTTCTGTTAACACAATTAAGAAATAAAATGTCTCAACCTGAACAACCAGATTTGAAGGAATTGCAGGATATGATGCATAGTGCAGAACAAGTAGGTAAACACACCTTACAATGTGGCTATGATGCCTTAGAGGCCTCAAGTAGAGCTGCTGTTACAGGATCAGTCATTCGTAGACATGCCTGGCTTAGGGAGCAAAGCTTGCCTGATCATGTTAAAGCTAAACTACTAGATGCTCCTTTACAAAAGGATGTACTATTTGGTGCTAATGCCGAGGAGATACTACGGAAAATGGAAGAAAAAGCTAAATCTATGCAAACTGTCAAGGCTTTTCCACAGGTGCAACCACCCCGTTTTAGCAGAAATTGGCCTTCTAAAAACTGGTCCTTTCCAGCCACGGACAAGCCCCAAAGAGGTAGATACAGGCGAACAAGGGGCAGAGGACAATCTCAAGGATCATATAGAGGCAGACAATGGCAAACTCCAGCACCAAGAGGTGGCGAAGACAGTGCACAACAATACAGAAAACAAACCCAATGACTTCCTCCTTTTCATGCCAAGCAAGTCTCAGCTGGCAACACCCTTGGGAGGAAAGCTGGCATTATTTACAAGAAATTGGCATATTGTCACAACAGACAAATGGATCCTGGACGTTATAAGCAGAGGCTACAGATTTCATTCTCACACTCTTCCAAAAATGAGATGCATGCCAAACCTGCCACACAATCAAAGGGCAGAGGCAAAACTACAAATTTCAAAGCTCATAGACATGAAAGCTATTCAAGAGGTACCTACTCACGAACAAGGTCAAGGTTTTTATTCCAGGCTATTTCTGGTACCAAGGAAAGGAACCGACTGGAGACCCATTTTGGACTTATCCATCCTAAACACATTCTTACTCGTACCAAAATTCAAGATGCTCACATTACAGCAGCTTCTTCCCATGCTGGGCAAGGAGTTTTGGCTGGTAACATTGGACCTCAAGGAGGCATACCTGCATGTCCCAATCAGACAAAGCTGCAGACGATACCTCAGATTTCTTGCAGGTTCAATCCACTATCAATTCTCTGCATTGCCCTTTGGCTTATCTACTGCGCCCAGAGTATTCACGAAATGCCTGGCATCAGTAATTGCTTACTGCAGACTTCAAGGGATACAAATTTACCCTTATTTGGACGACTGCCTGATCCAAGCGGACAGCAAGCACATACTTCTGGAACATCTGGCTTATGCAACACGGTTACTGAATTCTCTGGGATACACAATCAACAAAGAGAAATCCAGGCTAACACCATCTCAGAAAATAACTTTCCTGGGTGCCAACTTGGACACAAACACCCAGATGGCCTATCTTACGCCAGAAAAACAGGGGCAACTAACTCAGTACTTCAAAATACTAGCAAATTGTATCAGGCTTACTGCAAGGAAAATCCTGCAGGATCTGGGCTTCATGGCATCTTGCATTCTTTTAATCCCATGTGCAAAGTTGCATATGAGGAAACTTCAATGGTACCTAAAAAACCTATGGTCTCAACACAGCCACAGTTTGGAAACAATAATACCAATAATTCCATGTTTGCAAAAGGAATTACTATGGTGGGCCCAAGCCTGTCGAACAAACACAGGTCTCCCATTCTGCAAGCCTCAAGCAAATCAAGTCATCACAACAGACGCTTCAGATTACGCCAGGGGGGCGCACATTACTGGCAGGTGCATTCAGGGCAAATGGTCTCAAAAGGAAAAGCACCTTCACATCAATCAAAAAGAAATGCTGGCAGTGATAAATGCGATTACAGCATTCAAGGACCTCCTGCATCCAGGACAATTATTGATAAGAACAGACAACACCACAGTAATGTGGTACATAAACAAACAAGGAGGAACACATTCATACCCCCTGTGCAGACTAGCCATGACACTTTGGAACTTGGCTCTGGAATGGCAAATCGAGCTTCAAGTACAGTACTTGCCAGGTTTGGAAAACACACTGGCAGACAATCTAAGCAGAAATATGGCAGATCCACATGAATGGAAGCTGCATCCTCAAGTGTTTACAAGGATAATCCAAGCGTGGGGGTGGCCAGACATAGATCTCTTCGCCTCCCACAGGAATCATCAATTGGAAAAGTTTTGTTCAAGGACCTTTCATCCAAAGGCCTGGAGAGTGGATGCCCTTTCATTTAGTTGGACAGCATGGGCAGTTTACACTTTCCCACCTCTGCCTCTTCTGCCCAAGGTGCTCTTGAAAGCAAGAGCAGACAGACCGAAGATGATACTGATTGCTCCAGACTGGCCAAGACAACACTGGTACCCACTCTTGAGGAGCCTAACACATACTCCTCCCTGGCACCTACCTCTAATGCCTCTTCTGCTGACTCAGCACAGCTACAAAACTCTTCATAGTCAGCTGAAAACCCTCAATCTCGCTGCATGGAAAATTCCTTAACACCACAACAGACCCTACTCCCCAAAGAGGTGCAGGATGTCATTTTGGAGGCCAGAAGGCCATCTACTAGAAAGGCTTACTCCGCAAAATGGAAACGGTTTTGCTCTTGGAATGAGAAAAAAGGCCAGGACCCTAGAAAACTGAATTTGCCTCAGGTGTTACAGTATCTAGCTGAGTTGCTGAACAGTGGACTTTCATTCTCCTCCATAAAAATCCATGCCTCAGCCATTTCTGCAGAGATCAACACGGATCCACCGTTATTCTCCCACCCTCTTTTAAGACAGTTTCATAGAGGGGCTAAGAATATAAGACCACCAAGGAAACAACCAGTGCCAGCCTGGGATCTTAATTACATTCTAGAAAAATTAACATTGCCTCCCTTTGAACCAGCTGCCTCAACAGATTTGCAATATTTGGCCTGGAAAACAGCTTTCCTTCTGGCCATAACCTCAGCTCGTAGGGTTTCAGAACTACAAGCCCTTATGGCTGTGCAGCCCTTTCTCATCTTCCATCAGGACAGGGTTACCCTTCGAACCAACCCGTCATTTATGCCTAAAGTGGTATCCAGGGTAGCTTTAAATCAAGCCATACACTTACCTACCTTTTACCCCAATCCTCAAAACAAAGGGGAAAGGCTGCTACACTCCTTAGACATCCATAGGCAGCTACGTTACTATTTGGACAGAACAAAGCCTTTCAGGAAATCAGAACAACTTTTTGTGTCCTATGCTGTAGGAGCTCAAGGGAAACCTATTACCAAACAGACAATTTCAAAATGGATAGGCCACTGCATACGGTTTTGTTACTCCTATCATGGGAAATCTGTCCCTACAGGCATCAGATCCCACTGTACCAGGGCCACAGCTACCTCTACAGCCTTCCTTAGAGGAGTTCCTACCAAAGATATTTTAGAGGCTGCCACTTGGAGTTCTGTACATACCTTTACAAAACACTACCACCTGCCTTTATATTCCAAAACTAGAGCAGGCTTTGCCACTGCTGTGTTGCAGGGCATTCTGGCTCATCCCAGTTCCACCTAGTGCCTACCACCCTGTGCGTAGCTTTGGGATTCTACCCATATGTGATTACTGCAGCTGTATGCACGATGAACATAGTACAGATTTGTACCTACCATAAATGTAGATGTTCGAGTGCTTATACAGCTGCAGTACAGGTTTCCCTCCCTCCTTCCCCTCTTGGTAAAGGACTAGTGGCTAACACCTCCTCTTACAACCTAATTTGGGTTATCCTTCTATGGTGTATTTGCTTGCAACTACTGTTTTTTGATTACATTGCATTTCTTGAATATATTTATATATATAATTTATGTATTGCCTTCCTTCTGGGGGCACCTGACATCTGGGGCAAGAAAGACTGAAGAATATGGCGTCGGCTGTGTCTTATATACCCCTGTCGCACTGACATCAGGAAAGAAAGTGACGACAACCGACGCCGGACCAAGACTTTGGAAATCGGCCGACCGAGGACCCGCCTGACGGCAGAGAACCCTTATGTGATTACTGCAGCTGTATAAGCACTCGAACATCTGCATTTATGGTAGGTACAAAACTGTACTTTTTTATGATATGAATCTGTGAATTCTAGCTGTTATCTTAGAAGTGGCTATTTTCTTAAGTGAAATATTTGAGGGCTAATGTAACAGAAAATAATAATATTTCTTGTAGATCCTTGGTACATGCTATGTACGTCACTAAAATGATCATCAGTATTTCTAAGTAGAAACATTTATTTCCAGTTTTCTTCATGAAATTTTTCATCTGGTAATAATCAATAATCAGTCAGCTCTCTATGACAATGATCATTTATCACAGTGAAACAAATATTCACCTCTCAGATCATAAAGAAATAATTTCCATCTCAGAAAGGATTCAGAATATTTGCTGAACTGACCTAACACACTGTTAAGCATCTTCAGTTCTTGCAAAAATTACAAACTGTAAGGCACAATAAGTAAACAAATGGAGAGCTCATGGACAGACAGAATCACAGGCTGGCAGAGAAAAAAAAGACATTCCACATGAATTGAATTAAGGCGGTACCTTAGCATTCTGCAGAGAAGCCAACAAGGGTATTGTTAACTGTTCATCTTATCTTCTCTGCCTTCTGTTTTTTATTGGCATTGTTTTCCAGTCCAGACGTGGAACAATAAAACATTTCATACTATTGACTATGAGACAGTTACTGGTGTGTTTTTGCAGAAAAAAGAAGCATTCAGTGGCTATGTGATTCATTTCAGAAATTATACTGAATTGTAATGTTTATGAGTTGCTTATCCTCACAGAGAACATTATGTAAAAAGAATGCTTGGGATTATTTACTCTTCTGCTAATGAACAGTTGACAAGTATCAGAACCCTTTGTTATTGTTCATATTGTGCGTACATCAATGTAACGATAAAGTCAGTAAGGTGTTTAAAACAGCTGGGTGCATATCAGAACTTTTAAAGTAAAGCCTGTCATTTATTTTTGGATGATGTACTTTGGATTTTAAAATGCCAACCAGGGAAACAAATAAACTACACATCTTACAAATTTCACAACAGCGATAAGCAGCAATCTGCTCAAGTATTTTTCCTTTTTATGGTTTAACTACATTATGGAGATTCCTATACTCCAGTACTTATTGTTTCCTGCATATGTATTATAAAACATATTGATGCTAAAAACAGAGTTATTTTGCCTCTGATGTATAGAATATGAGCAAATGAGCAAGACATAAAATGTCTGATCTTGGACAGTAACTTAATGCAGGTACTAAAGAAATGAACAACAGAAAAAAAAGAATGCACTGAATATTGTACTAAGAAATCGTATGGCCATGAAGATATTAGATACAAAATATCTACTGACCAAAAGTGACCTGTAAACAGTGGGGTTTTCTAGTCAGTACTATGGAAAAGTATGTAAAAAGGCAGCAATCTGAGATTACTGTGAGGGGGACTTCTTAAAATTAAGGGAATTGGGATGAAAGAGCACAGAAAGTGCATAGGAGAGACAAGGGCAGAAATGTGCTGTGGGACGGGCTTTAAGAATGGAAAATCAGGGGTGTAGCTCTATTTAGCAGGAGACAGATGTCAAGAGTTAATAAGGTGAAAAATTGCCTTAAGGAGGAAAAAAAGGGCACATGCAGAAGATAGCAGAAAAATCTGTCAGTACCGTTAAAGTAGCGGTCAACTTCTACAAAACAGGAACATACTTTTCCACACGCTAAAAAAACACTAAAATATTAGCTGATCATGCCTTGAGACAGAAGTTAAATAAATCGATCCATCTATATCTGCTCCATCATTTTATATAATTTCATTAAGGAACAATTAACTATTAATAAATGAATAGCACTAAACTCATCAGTTAATGTTGTCTGTAAGAAAAAGAAATCATGTCAGAGAACATTTTCATCAAACACAGTTAACATATTACATAGTCTTATGATATTGTGAAAAGTTAATGCAGTAGTCATTAAAATGCTTTTGATATCTATGAGTCTTTACCTTAAGTTTATAGGTTCATATGTGTATACTAGGCTAGAGACCACTCAGGCCTTTATAAGCATAGCCATGCAATCCAGATGTGGCTTACAAGTTATTGTTCCTTAGGTTATTTTAAAGGGTGTGTGTTAGGGGATGATTTAATGTCCATCAGAGACATAGGGGTTGGATGAGGGATGAACTTCCAATATCCGAACCATTCGTCCAGGGTGCACTTTTATTTATTTATTTATCATTTATTTACCAGGAAAGTTCGACTGGGACAGAGCCCATTTTCAGCAGATGCCTGGGGAGAAGTGCTCCAGATACATGTCTTTGGAACATGGGAGGAAACTGGAGCACATGGAGATAACCCACATAAATGTGGAGAGGGCATGCAGACTCTGCACAGATGGCAACCCAGTCAAGAATCAAACTGGAGAACCTCTTGCTGTGAGGTGACAAGGCTAACCACTGCACCACTGCAATGCCCAATTGAATAGGGTTAGGAAAGGGCTCTGCTTCACATGGACATGAAGCCTATACCAGAGAATGGGGATTCTCTGAGATGCATACTTGTCCCTCTAACTTATCCGATTTAAGTCACAAGCAGAGCTTAAATCTTTAGATGTAGTAGTTCTGGTGCTGTTCATCTTGTAGATATGTAAAAGGGCCATCACAGTGGGATCCAAGGGATGCCTTGTATGCCAAGAATAAATCATCTCTCAGCAGCCTGTAAGAAACTAGAATGTAGAGATAGGGCTTTGAGGTGATCTCCATAAGATATTGTATTCACATCCTGAATGCTTTTTTGGGGAACCTCTGTGGATGTTCCAGTTGTTGCATATGTCTGGTCAGGTATATACAGAAGGCAGCATTATACTTAATGATGAACCTGATAAGGGCTGAATACACTAGCACAATGACTTCTATGGACCTAGATGCCATGCCCTTACTTCAAACAATAAGCATCGAAAGTTCACTCAGCAAACCTTTATTTCATCAACAGGGTAAGTAACTACTTGTCCAAAACTTCCGCATCTCACACACTGAAGTGTTTCAAACCCCTTATCTCCACTATAGTGTGGTCTTGGAGTTGGTATATATAATAAGGGGGTTGTGGGGTACAAAGTCCCATGCCTTGGTGGGTTTGAAACAGTTCTCTGTGTGAGATGAGGAAATGTTGGACAAGTAGTTACTTACCCTGTCGATGAAATAAATACTGCTTAGTGAATTTTCGATGCTTATTGTTCGATGTTTAGCCATTCATTGCTTAGCCCACTTGATGGCTGAACATAGACCCTAAATAATGCAGGAAACACTGACTTAATTATTGTTGAAATTCAAACCTGTGCAAACCTGATACTACCCAAGGTAAAACAAATGCAGATCTGTCATTTACTGCTCTATTTTATGTTAAGTTATAATGCACAATATTTTGTTTTGAATGAATAAATTGTTGAGTTATTCAGCTAGACCATATCTAAAATGGGTCATCATTGATCAGAACATTACCTTGCTCAACAATCACGAAATGAAAATAAATAGACAAGCAAAAAAAACACATAAACACATACATACATACATACATAATACTATATATATATATATATATATATATATATATATATATGTGTGTGTGTGTGTGTGTGTGTGTGTGTGTGTGTGTGTGTGTGTGTGTGTGTGTGTGTGTGTGTGTGTGTGTGTGTGTGTGTGTGTAACATGGATAGATAGATAGATAGATAGATAGATAGATAGATAGATAGATAGATAGATACGTATATGTTTTTTAAGACTATCTGCCAGCTCAGCACACTACATAGTGTGATACTGTAAGAAGAGGAAATTATTTTGCTGGAAAGTCATTAACATGCTATATAGTTTCTATTAACCCAGTTCAGTGCATATTATAAAACCATGAGGAATGACAGCTGCTTCACGTGCTTTCTTAGGGCAGCTCACCTTGCAAGAATAAAAACTAAAACCTTCTGGGAAGAAAAGAGAAATAATGAAAGCTACCTGAGAAATGAAAAATAGCTGCTAGATATGCTTACAAATCAATAACATTCTCTGCCTGCTATGTTTGTACCTCTGCTGAGGGTCCTTTAAATTATCACTCTACTCTGTATTGATTCCTGTTGTTTTATGGGCAAGTGTTGGTGTTCCTATTAATAGCTTATATTTTAACACTTTCATTACAGTACACTTTCTTATTGTGTCAATGATTAAAGTTGCAAGCATTGCTTGCAGTACTCTTCCAGAATAAAGACTGCACATTTTTTACAGTAATGTGTACAGAAATGATTTCTAGGAAACACTTTATAGCTGAGAGCATTTTTTTTTATAAATTGAAAGGGGAACCTTTAAAACAAGACAGTTTACAAAGGCTGTGGTATTATGATTAGTTACGTACTATTATGTTTTCAATTTCCTAGTGTAATAATTTCAATCAAATGTTAGTAGCTATTGATCCAGTGAACCATAACTGTTTGTATGGTTTGTAAAGACAATCTGCGTTCTATTAATTTATTTTTCTTTCTAATGCAAGAACTCTTTATATAAAGTAAAATATCTTACAATAGCAAAGAGCTACATAAAGTACACCCCATTTTATGTTTTTTTCAGAGTAAAGCTTCTGCAAAACACTGTTAAACTTCATTATAATACATGAAGAACAAGACATTAAGTTTATCATTAAAAAGGTATACTTCTCTGCATACTAGCAGCGTTCATATTTCCATATTGCCCATTGATTGCATTTTGACATTATTGAATTAGTAATGAAGAGGTGGTTTTACTTGTAAGTGTGCCTGGTTCCATATGGTGAATCTGTGTGTGTAGTTCTCACTAATTAACACCTTTGACAGCGCTGTGATGTGAAAGGTCAGGGACTGCATCATCAACTAACCTGACATACTGTCTCATTTATGTGGTAATCTGTGCACTAGAAGACTGAACCATTCTTAAGGGCAATCTATTGACACATGTACCTAATAATCAGTGTTTAATTATTAGAGGTAGGTGGGTTACATGCACAGTGTCACAGTTATGCCACAGTAGACTGGTTTATTAATGCTGTATTAAAAATATTAAACATCTAAAGTACTTTAAAATGACATAAACAAACATTCATCCATTCACTTCTCCTAAAATGGTTATGTGCATTGTATACATCAGTTGTGTTCATCACTTATTAAAATGCTTATACTTTCCTTTTTCAGATATTGAAGTATTTTCACACCCTTTTGTCATTAACCTATAGCTCACAAAATAAAATAAAAAAAAAAAAAAAAAAAAAAAAAGGTAAGCTTAGTAATGGAACTGAAATTGAAAACCCACCATTAATGAAATATTTCTAAGAGATTGTGAGGACTAAGCATATTGTTCCCTGACAGCCTTTTACAGCATATAAATCCCATTGTGCACTTTGAGGTTGTATTAAAGCAATGCCTGAGAAAATGTACATAGAAAAACGGTTAATGAAGGAAATGTGGGATGGTGTTTTTTATGCAAATACAGGATGATAAAGAAAATAAATAATATGGTCTAGAGCAGTAAAATAACTCAACAATAGGACTGGGCAGATAAAATATTGGTCATATAGGTGTGGAAATGTATGCCACTGGCAAACATAAGCTTATAACATGTCAAACAATGAGGTGACAAAACAGTCTGCTTCACCAGATAGGGGGGCCAAGATGCAAAAAACATGCAAGGAAAAGACAGCTTCACTTTCAGAGACTACACAGTGGGGCTACATACGTATTGTGTTAATGTGTTCATGCACACCAAGCAGGCAGCTGGTACACAGTACATGTGCAGAATGCATATTAACCGTGTGTGTGTGTGTGTGTGTGTGTGTGTGTATACATATATATATATATATATATATATATATATATATATATATATATATATATATATATATAGGTTCACTTTATAATCTCGAAATCCTGAAATACCAAATTTCAGAATCTCGAGACCATAAAGACGAACTCCCAAAACATCGAAACCCCAGAAGAGTGAAACTCAAAATCACGACTTCTATACTAACCATATACCACACACATACACATACATACACCTTCCTCCCCACACACAAACCTACCCCCTTCACCCCATTTGCAGGATTGTGCCCCCACACCCCCCTACTTAAATATACTAACTCCAAGGTCGCACTACACAAACACATGAAAACACCAATACACAACCTACATTCCCCTCGCACACACACACACACATCACTGTAACAAAACACACTGACACACACTAAAGCCACTACCCAAAACCATTAGAACATAAACACTTACCTGCATCTCGAGCTATCGGTTAACATAGAGCAATACCAGAACCACTAATTCAACATCTCCGAACTTCAAGATTTTGAATTTCGCACTTCTGAGGGTTTCACTCTTATAGACTTTCGGCTTTATGGTCTCGAGATTCTGAAATTTATTATTTCAGGATTTCGAGATTACACATTCATCTCATCCCTCAAAGAATGTAACTGGCATCGTCTAAAGTACCTCAGTCTAGATGACGCAGTTGAAGTTTTTAATACTACCTTCCAGAACATCCTTAATTACCATGCCCCCATAAGATTTTCCAGAACCAAAGCACAACCCTCCCCATGGCTACAGAAAACCACTAAGTCGGAAATGAAAAACAGGGATAAAGCCTGGGAGCACTGGCGCGAAACCAAAACCCCCTCAGCTAGACAGAAATTCCTCAAACTACGCAATAGAGTCAAAAAGCTAATAAAACAGGACAAATTCCAATGCTACCAGTCTGCCCGAGACTCCTCACAACACAGCCCCAAACAATTCTGGTCCTCCATAAACTCCATCCTCCACCCAGGTAAAGTCAGTACCCCTCCTCCTAAAATCTCTCACTCCTCAGAAAATATTGCTACCTCATTCAAAACACACTTCACCCAAACCATACTATCACTAGCTAAACAACACAACCCCATCCCCTCCAACCCCCACCTTCAACTAGTAATCTCCCCACTGCCTTCTCTTTTTCTCCTGTACCTACCTCCAACATAAAAAAAACTCTTAACTAAACTTAATCCCACCAAATTAGCAGCAGACAACCTCCCAAGTGAATACCTACAAATCGCAGCTGATGCTCTGGCCTACCCAGTATCCATCTTGATTAACCGATCTCTGTCAGAAAGTTACTTTCCCACACTGTGGAAAGTATCACATATAATTCCCATCCACAAAGGCGGACCCTCCGCAGAACTAACCAATTACCGCCCCATAGCTATTCTCTCTCCACTCTCCAAAATACTAGAGAGATGCATACACTCTCAGGTCTCAGACTACCTCCTTACTAACAACCTCCTTTCCAGTACTCAGCATGGTTTCCGACCAAACCATAGCACCACCACTGCCTTACTCTCCTTTACTAACACTATCCTTCAGCATAAAGACAATGGCTATCTCTCCTCTGCTACTTTCCTAGACCTATCTAAAGCATTTGACATGGTCCCACACAAACAACTTATCTCTGTCCTCAATAACCTATCCTTCTCACAATCACTCATCAACTGGTTTCAGAGTTACCTGTCTGACCGCCAACAATCCGTTGTATGGCAGAATGACATATCTCCTCAACTACCTGTCTCCATAGGGGCTCCCCAAAGATCCATCCTTGGACCCCTACTCTTCTCTGTTTACACCAATAATCTAGCCTCTGCCACCAAAAAAGGCACACTCATACAATACGTAGATGACTCGACCATCATCTGCTCAGCCCAGTCCCTACCCAAACTGCAAAATGTCACACAGGAAGCCTTTTCCTCTGTTGAAACATGGTTATCCGATGCCCAATTAATACTCAACCCAAACAAAACTAAACTACTCATCTTCCAACCCACCAAACATACTCAAAACAACTCTCACTTTAACATCACAGCGAAAGACAACACCACTATATACCCAACTGAACACACCAAATTGCTAGGAGTGGAAATAGACAATAAACTAAAATTTGACATTCACATATCTGTGATCATAAAAAAGGTCCACAAAAAACTAGGAGCATTATACAGAAATAAGTAATTTCTCACCAAAGCAGCAAAGATTTCAATAGCAAATTCCCACCTTATCTCCACCCTACTTTATGCCTCTCCAATATATACCAACCTAAGGCAATGTGATCTAAACAAGCTAGAGACCTGCTACAACAAAATCGCCAAATTCGCCACAGGGGCATCCTACCGTAGTCACCACTGTCTCTCACTTGCTGAACTGGGCTGGCTTGAACTCCCTCACCTCCTTCAGTGGTATCAACTCTCACTCGTCCACAAACTAGTAAACCATCCACTAAATGTCCCATCCCTCCAGAATCTACTCCAACCCTATCACACCACCAGACCACTAAGATCCAGCAACAAAAATCACTTGCAGATCACTAAAGCCAATAACTCTGCTGGTGAAGCACTATTCTCTTGCGCCATGGCCAAATTATGAAACTCACTCCCACCCACAATTACCTCCGTACCATCATGCACCCACTTCAAAACTTTACTAAAAGCACACCTAAAACATGCTGGCTATGCCCTTGCAACTCCCACTCTAATATCATCCACCCCATCCAACCACTACCTTTCTTTCCACTCCACTATCTACCTTGATTATAGCAAGCTCAGATGCTCATAAGCCTAGTACTTAATATACAGCAGGAACTTCTCATTGTAACATTTGTTAATGTCTGTTATATACTTCACAGATAAAGATTCTAGTTGTCTACTGATGTACTATGTTCTTCATCTGTAAATATGTTATAAGTAATTGCTCATTTAAATTGTTAATCGCTATGTAATCCAATGTAACTGCTGTCTGTTTATTTTACTGTGGAGCTTTTCTCCCCGGGCCTCCACTGAAAATGGACCTACGTCCGGATGGACACTCCTGGTCAACAAATTTAAATAAATAAATAAATAAATAAATAATAAAGTGAACCCATATATATATATATATATATATATATATATATATATATATATATATATATATATTTATATATGTGTGTGTGTGTGTGTGTACAGTAGCTACCTACTGAATTGCTTTGCAGTTAAAGAGACACACAAAATGCAGTTTCTCTATCTGTGATCCCTATGAATATTATTGTTGTAAGAATGTCCAACCTTTTGATACACAAACACACACACACACACACACACACACACACACACACACACACACACACACACACACACACACACACACACACACACACATACACACACACACCACATACAAACGCATACATACACATGTCACAACACACATTGTTTACATGCTCAAAGTATCATTATGTGTTTACATAAGCTCAAGGTATCATTATGTGTTTACATACTCTGCAAAAGTAATGCAGCTGCATACATTTGAACAAGTACATTACATACATATTGTATCTTGTTTACTTTTTCTTTTGTGCGGTTTCTCCTTTGTGTGATGCTGTTGTTAGAAAGCATGAAAATTAGCTATAGAATGATACTGCGTTTGGGCATTCAACAGCACTATCGTATTATAAGCTTCTTGTCCTAGTGAGGGTCATAGTGGCAGACCAAGCAGGGTACAGAAGCTTTCCCTATCCTCAACATCCCCAAGCAGAGATGTAACTCCTCCAACATGCTCTGAGTTTGTCCTGGGGCTTCCTCCTAGTGTGCTTTCTTTGATATATATCATATGATGTGCCTTTCACTGTGACATCTCTCAGTACAATAGAGCAATGGTTGTGCATAAACTCCCCCTGTATTGCCAAGCTCCTCAGTCTATCAACGTGTGAGCTGTGCTATCTCACGACTTGTCTCTGTGACCTCATCCTTTTAGTCATTGTCTAAAGTTAATGACTGTAAGTGAGGTCAGAGAGACAGACTGACCAGTAAATTGAGAGCTTTAAACTGTGCCTTAGTTTTTGCTTCGGAATCAAAGTCTAATATAACGACTGCACTGAAACTCCCTCTAATTCAGACTGTTGATCTTTCTTAAAATACTCTTTACCCACACTCATGGGCAAAATGCCAAGATGTATAAACCCTTCCAACTGAGCATCTGCTGACCTCATCTGCTGGGTGCAATTTGATATTTTCAGTCAAGGGGTCATGATATCTGATTCGGAGGTGCTGCATTTCATCCAAAATAATTTACTTTTAGCAGCGGGTCATTCTACCTCAGATTGGAAACCACAGTTACTTGAGACTGCAAGAGCAGCATCATCTGCAAACAACAAAAATGCAACCCTAAAGTCTCCAGATTGATAACCTCCATTCATTAGGTACATCTTGATATCCTGCCTTTAGAAACAACAAACAGGAGGGGGTAGGAACAAGGAGAAAGTGCACCAATGCAGCAGAAAATAATATCATATATTAAAGAATGGCTAGCTGCATGCCTTCACCATGATTGTAGAACAAATGTCCTCCAGCAGGGTGTTAATGTACAGGTAATGCCCAGTAAATAACAAGCCTGACACTTCACAGCAGCACATTAAACTGCCATGAAGCTCAGACAGGAAAAAAAAAGACTGATGTCTGCTATTTTTAAAGCTCGCTAAACAGCAGGGGTGTAGATATGCTAAAACTGAAGAAGTTATTTCAGTTTAATGAGTGCTTTCATCTATTACAATACAGACTTCATCAGATAAAATCCAACATTGATCTCTCCACACTTTTAATAGTATTATTCAACAATCATGAGACTACCACAACTAGACTTAACTATAGCCAATTAGAATAGTTAAAACATTAATAGTGTGACTAACTTTCGTTTTAAACATTCATTAGTGAATTTGATACGTGAATCAAATTTGGGCAGTTTGATTGTGGTAAGACAGTCTGTTCTAATACTGAACTGTACATAGGAAACACCTTGTCACCAATGAAGATTTTAGTTGACTCAAACATAAGACCAAAAGGTAAGAAGAATATACATTGTGGAGAGTCTAAAGGTTCAATGGGTAATACAATGATGAAAGTTACAATGAAGTACTTCACGTCTGACTGACTAGATGAAGTATGCTTCAGTTAGGTTATCCATTTTATTATTCAGGTAGTGCCTGCCTCAACCTTATGTCTCCTGCCAAATTTATGAACTGTTTTGGAATTTGGTAACATCAAGAAACAGGACACTTTAGTTCTTTCCTATAGTGATAAACCTGTTCATTTTGAAAACTGTGTGTTGTCAAACTACTTTAATGATTGCCATGCTTCTAATTTACAAGTTGATATACTTGCCGTGTGTAAGACCCAGACAGTTCAGCATGATTCAGATATAGATGCTAAAATTATATAAAATTCCTAAAAAGAAAACTGCAACTGAAAAATAATGCATGAATATTGATAGCATTCAGTGAATAGCGACACAATACATTTTCTTAACAGACTTACTTTAATCAAATTAAAAATGAATAAGTGTTCAGCTGATGGTAAACAGTTTTCTGAATTTGGGAAATGTTAAACTTTAGCATAGTATTGAGGGTGGAATTCGTTGTGTATGTAATATGCAAAATGCTCCAATGGCTTTTCTTTATACACAAATGAACAGTGAGTCATACTTTTGGCACTGCTCAGAGGTGCAGCCTTGCTGTGCAAAGCTGTGAGTTGTCACACTTGCAAGGACCGTTGATTCAACAATGATTCACAGACATCTGTGTGCAGCATTTGCAAAAAATGTTCATCTACACAACAATTTGCACTTATGTAGGCCAGTGGGAGAATCTGGGAAGGGTGAAGTCATCTCCCAGCTTCACCATCCTCAGATTATAATGTGCATGTCTGAGTGTGTATGCCAATATATATCTGTACCTGTGTGTGTGTGTGTGTGTGTGTGTGTGTGTGTGTGTGTGTGTGTGTGTGTGTGTGTGTGTGTGTGCGTGTGTGTTTGTCCAGATGTGTCCCCAGATTCTGTTACTGTGAATATACATGCTCCACTAAATCTCACCTGTCTGATAGTCAGTAGCCATTCAGATAAGTAATTCACTGTAAAATGGTGCATGTGTGTTTCTGTGGATAGCATTTATGTGTGTATGTAACTATATGTGTTCATGTGTATGTCTGTTTGACTGTCTATATTTAGGGGTAGATGGGATGTGCTTGTGTGTTGCTTTGAAAAGTATTTAAAAGATATAATTGTATAGGATGGTGCAACATTCAGCCGAGCTGGTTTAATCTTCTCATTTGAGCAATTCTTAATCATGTTGATTATGTATCAATACAATCTGACACAATTCTGATTTTGCACAGCTATGTATTGCGTTAATTTTTAGTCATCTTACCATATCTGAGCAGGGTGACTTCCACTGCTAAAACTATGGACATGAATTCCACTCAAAGTGCCACAATTTTAAATATGAATTTTCAAAGGAGTCAAGTGCAACATTTTTTTAGTTAAAATTCTATGACTTCCATTGTTTAGTGTTAAATTTGCCAATCATTTTTCTTTGCTTGATGGACATAGATTGCACTGTTGTTAATGTAGTCATCTTAGCAAAAGTGCAACTATGTTAGGAAAAATAAACTAAATAAATTTACAGGAGATTTTAAAGTTACCTTATAATATTTTGCTAATAGAGAAATTAGGCACTTGCTTTCCTTAACCCTATAGATTTTCACATTAGATCATGTTACAGCTGATTGTTTACATGAATTTGTACTACTTTTGTTTCATGTTAGATCATGTTACAGGTGATTATTTACATGAATTTGTAGTGCTTTTGTTACCTCATCACATACTTCGAGATAGCATTTTAATCTGTCATAATATGGAGGCACAAACTATTCTCTCATTTGTTATGTGTTGCCTAGAAAATCATCTATGCTGAAAGTGTAATAGGATTGCAGTCAGCCTTACAGTAACACTCAGCAGTCAGCTCATGGGATTAAATGAGTGCATAACTGATACAAGCCTGTATTCTGCTCCTGCAACTCTACAAGGATGTCAGTTTTATTTGCCCTTGGGTGCAAACATTTTCCATGAGTAGCAGAGTATGTTTGTTGAGCTATGAGGTATGCTTCCTTGGCATGTTCTTCTGGGCTCACTAAATGTTTTAGTGTGGTGCATCTGTCACATTTACTGCATTGCCCTATTCATTTTTAAAATCCCAGGACAGTAGAAATTTGGCATGTCATTAAATAATCCATTTCCTTGGTTTTATAAATGTTCATAGTGGAAACCTTAGTCATCTTTTTTTCTTTTTTTAAATAAGCACCTTAACTTTTCTGATATATATTTTTTCAAGAAGATAATGTTTTGTATATAAATGTAGACATTTTAGATATTTTTTAAATGTGCCTGACTAAGCAGACATTAAAACTCAAGTTCCTGTTTAAAGAATATGAATGACTATCAGAGTACTAATAGACAACAATAATAAGTTTGTCTTTTCATAAATAAATCAGCATCATGATACCTGCCATCCTGTCAACCCATTAAGCATGGCATGGGATGACTGCCTTCTGGTTCAGAGGCTCATACATTTTTAATGATAAACTTTGTAATCACACAAGTCTATCAAATCAAACTACTCTGGCAATTTATTTATTTATTTTATTTATTGACATTTGTTAACTGGGTTAGTCCAGCTGGGACAGAAGTCCATTTTCAGTGGAGACCTGAGGAGAAAAGCTCCAATTACAAGCGGATTAAGTATACATAACAGTTTAGTGTACAATTAAAAACAGTCATTAACTGGCAAACACCACAAGTACACATACATTCTGTATTTTATTTTTTTTTGTGTGGTGTGTGTATCTGTTGTATAACTGGTGTGGTAAGGTGTATAGCAATCACAACAAAGGTTGAGTCACACTATTTCTGTCATAAAGTCTAAGGCATCTGTTATTTTTAAAGAAACCATAAGCATGTCAATAAGTTCCAGAGTATATGTAGTTGTTCCTATACACATGCACGCACACATGTATATATATATATATATATATATATATATATAGAGAGAGAGAGAGAGAGAAATAGAAATATAGATAGATAAAGAATCTCCATGACAATACCCAGATTTGCTCTGAGCTACTGCACAATGGTACCTCCTATACCGAATCAACAGATTTTGCCAATATACAGGCCAACAGATTCATTTGCAACTTCACCCCCCTCTCCCCCCCAAAGTATCAATCATAATACCAGTAGATTGCCAGGCACCCAGTATTACTGCTGCACAGGTTAAAACAGCACTGTCCAAGGCCAAGAATACAGCCTTTATGTGACCTGACAATATCCCTGGCTGTGTTCTACATGAACTACAGAGTGAACTGGCACCTCACCTGTGTGCCCTGTTTAATCACAGCCTCAACTCAGGCTTTGTCCCTACCAAATGGCACACTGCTACAGTCACCCCTCTCCACAAAGGAGGAGCGACTGCAGACCCTGGGAACTATTACCCCATTAGCCTGACGAGTTTGATATGCAAAGCTATGGAATGCATAATCATGGACCTAATAAAGAAAGATATAGGGAATCTCCAAACTCTGGATCCCACACAGTCTGGTTTTGTGAAGGGTAGATCATGTCTGCTCAACTTGGTTGACTTCTTTGAGTCAGTCACAAGAGCTGTGGATGAAGGCAAGGTGGTTCATACAGCCTACCTTGATCTGTCAAGGCCTTTGATACCATACATACACTGGCTCAGAGATAGAACCCACAGTGTGAAAGTAGCTGACTCCAAGTCAGACTGCTGACCAGTCACAAGTGGAGTCCCACAGGGTTCGGTCCTGGGTTCTCTCCGGTTTGGTATCTACTTTTCTGAAGTCCAGGCCAACATGAAGGGACTATGGCTGACAAAGTTCACAGATGACTGCAAGTTGGGAAATATTATTAACTCCCCAAGTGATGTTGACATCCTACATCAGAACCATGGCCTTAACCTCAATGCCAAAAAATGTGTTGTCATTCCCTTTGGGAAAAACCTGGTTCCCATGAATTACCACATCGATGGTAGTCCACTGAACATAGAAGGCGTTATAAGTGATGACAGCAACCTCTCTTTTGACCACCACATTGCCACTGTGGTCAGAGAGTCTTTCTATGTGGCACATCTCATTACTAAGGATTTTGCACCCAGGAAGAGAGAGGTCATTTTCTCCTTCTGCTCTTCCCTCATAATGCTAATCATTGAGTACAATGCCCCATTTAGCATGTACCTCACTAGACACCTGCAACAACTGCAGAGGACGCAAAAGTACCTCACAAAGATGATCCTAGGTCTTAAACATTTGCCCTATATGGACATACTCAAAAAACTCCAACTATTCTCTGTCTCATATCACCTACTTAGAGGTGATCTCTGCTTGACTTACAAAGCCATGTCTGACCCAGCTCAGTTAGAAATGCTACATCTAATGAAATCCCAATCCAACCGCACCACACATTCCAGAGACCTCAACCTCATTACCACAATCAACAGAACATGCTGGAGGGAAAGATTCATAACCCAGAGACTGCTCATGCTATGGAATAGACTTCTCATACATGCCAAGAGCAGCACCTCACTGGCCCTCTTCAAGAGAAATCTTGATGAGTGGATGGGAAATAGAAAATTCTCCCCGGGATCACTCCAATGGCTATACTAGAAAGAGGCACTGGGAACTAAGGTCTGGTGATACGATGCCAGGGTAGTTCTATGGGCAAGGCCTGTAAAGGCTCCAGGGCCATTAGGCTAGTACACACCTATGAACCTAAACCTATATCTCAGATATACATAAATAAATACATATATGCACACACACTCATACATATGTGCAAATATATATATATATATATATATATATATATATATATATATATATATATATATATATATATGTATATATGTGTGTGTATATATATATATATATATATATATATATATATATATACACACACACACACACACACACACACACACACACACACACACACACACACACACACACACACATGTGTGTGTGCTACAGACAAAGAGACATAGTTAAATGGACAGATGGATAGAAAGATAAATAGATAGAGAAATAGCTGTAGATATAGGGATACCCTAGTTTTTTCGAACATGCTTTTGGTTTAGAAATGCAGGGGTGGCACATAATGTCAGTGGTATAGATAGCAGAGTGTTCCAAATGTTGACGATGTGTTTTGTTGAAACAGGTGGGGAGAGCTGGAGGGGCTTAAGAGTGTTTGAGCATGTATTAGTGAGTAAGGATTAGAGTCAGTGATAGGTGAGGGATAAGTGTTATATGTTTGTGTGTGACTGTTTTTGTATTTTAGGGACAGGGTACAGATTAGGTAAGGAGACAGCTGCAGTGTTATAGTGTGTGTCTGCAGATCTGTGTCTCTGAGTGTGACTATTAGTGATGGGTGCTTACCTTAACGCTGCCCTTCCCACAATGCTATCCCTACACCTTACCTTAAAAAAAAACACCATCCCATAAAACTACTACTATTAAGAGAAAATTTAGGTCAGTATTATGGAGGATTTTAGTGCTTACATAGACAGTAGAAATATTTTTTTCTTTTTCAATCTTTTTTTAGTTTGATATTTAGTTTGTTCGATATTATCTATGTTAGAATGTATTTTGTTGATGTTTGTGTCTATATCAGATCACCGAACGCTTAAAAAAGCGAACAGTGATTAATTGACACTATGTAAGTGAAAGCTTACAATGTCGAAGTGTCAGAACAGCGATTTTTTTCCAAGGGAAAAAAAAACGATGTTTCAACAAAAAAATAAATAAATAAAAAACAATTTCAAACATTACATTAAGTGGGAGGGCTTTGCCCCCGCACTCCCCCTACTTAAATATACCAACTCCGAGACTGCACTACAGTGCCGAAAATGGCAAACTACTTCTCAGGGAAAGAATTTGCTTAACAGCCACTTCAATATTTTGTGTTTTCAGCCTTTTAAGTTCGACCAAGACGCATTTGAACAAATGCATCTTCGGTCTTGTAATATAGACCCGTTTTATCGTACATAACAGAAAGTATATATATATATATATATATATATATATATATATATATATATATATATATAAATACATTTTATATAAATGTAGCTATAAATATAAACAGGTGTTTGTGTGTGTGTGTGTGTGTGTGTGTGTGTGTGTGTGTGTGTGTGTGTGTGTGTGTGTGTTTGATTATATGGCAAAATGATGAACAACAAAATGTTCAAAAATAAAATCTTAATCTCAAAAGATTAAAATGCAGAATATTGACAAAAAAACAGCACTTTGTGTGTGGCATAATGTGTAGTGTAGGAATCTACTTGATATAGTTTAAAATGCAGAAGAAGCTCCTTTTTTTTCTTCTCAACCTTAAGCTGAGGAAGGACACTAGACTGAGTGATAAGGCAGGATGCCCGAATAGCAAGCTACCCCTCTGTGAGAGAGTTTCCAAATATTGCTACAGGCAGATTATAGGGTTTTTCCTAGCTGACACTTCAGACAGTCAAAACTACCTGAGTTTCAGATGTACTGAGCAGGACTCAGTCAAGAGGGAAGGTTGTCTTTGCTTGTTTCAAGTGTGTGTGACCTCAGATCTGGTGTTTGCACCCCTACTAATACAACCATTCTACTGTTGTGTACCTGAGAATGTGATCTTATGGGACCTGACATATTTGACTTGTGATTAATCTCATTTCAAATAAAAGATAAAATAAAAGTAGATACACCAGAATAATAAAATCCAAAACAATTTATTGCAATGTCGGTAAGTGCTTTCACACGGAAATATGTGCTTCATCAGACCTCAAAAACAAACTAAAACACCAAACATATATATTCTCCATATCATCAATCAAATCAATTAAAACATCAGTTTAAAAGAACCTATAAAGAATCTACATCAATTAAAGAGAAACTTCCTGCTGGCCATATATAGGTATTGTGCTTTCAAATGCAGTATACCTGTTAAATCACTTAAAGAGAACACGTCCCTTCAAAATGGGTTTTATGGAAGTCCTACCATTGATGCCTGGATATTTTTCAGCCTGTAGATGGATTATCCAATGGAGCTCACGTTCTTCCATATAGTTCCTAAAATCCCCACCTCGTCTCAATTTCTTATCTACAAAAAGTGAAAAGGGCTCCATCAACCACCCCGCTCTTGATACTATAGGTTGAAGTGCGGGGTTGACCGGATCCTTATGTACCTTAGGTAATGCTTGAAATATTGGCACAACAGGAAATGCAACAATTAAATAATCATATAACTGCTTGTCAATAATTCCATTAGATAAACAATCATGAATAAAAGATTGTACTCTCTCATGTATACAGTAGATAGAAATAGAGACCGCTAGTAGGGGCGGAACCACTTTACCATTATCCCCATGATTTGGTAATAGATATGGTGAGGGAATTTATATTGAGTAAATATGTTGATGGTGGTTGTGTGGATTTGATATGCACATTCTTGGAAGCGATCCTGGAAAACAATGTTTTTAGATATGAGGACCAAGTCTATTTACAGAAAGTTGGCGTGGCTATGGGCACTAGCTGTGCCAGTAGCTACGCCAACTTAATGGCGCAATGGGAGAATGAGTATATTCTAGGTTCTCCGTTTTCTTCCTGTATTGGAGTATATAAGAGGTTTGTGGATGACCTCTTTGTTATTTGGGTAGGTATGGAAGCTTCCTTATTGGAATTCCTTACTTATGTCAATCAGACTATCTCCTTTCTGAAATTTACATGTAGGTACTCAGATAAGGAGATTGATTTTTTGGACGTTAAGTTGATTGTGAATGAACAGAACAAACTTACTACTACTCTTTACAGGAAGGATTGTTGGAGAAACATGGTGTTACTCCGTGATAGTATGCATCCGAGACATGTATTCAGGAATGTAATCAAGGGACAGGGAATGAGGGTCTCCCACTTGAATAACAAGGATGATTTGTTTTATAAAGGTGTTGAGAAACTGGGTGATGAATTTTTATCTAGAGGTTATGGGAGACACGAGTTTGATGTAGCTTTACATGAGAGTTGTAGGGAGAGAGATGGGAGAGCTCGTCCTTTTTATTCTGATGGTTATACTTGTATGTCGAATACTCCTGCTAGCAATGAACCAATTTGCTCTAACCAGGATGTTCCCTTCTCCATATTCTATACCAGTGATGTTAAGCACATCCTGGGTATAGTTAGAGACAATTGGTCAATTTTACATCTGGATGGTGGGTTGAAGAAGGTGGTGAGGGATAAACCCAACTTTGTTTTTAAAAACAGGAAAAGTCTTAAGAGACAATTGTGCTATAAGGATGTATGCAATACACCTGAGGTTGATGATGATATGCAGATAGGAACAATGAGATGTATGAACTGTAATTTTTGTGATAATATAGATGTTTTTCACAGCTTTGTGCACCCTGTAACCAAGAAGGTTTATGAATTTGGGGCATGTGCTAATTGTAAGAGTAGGAACTTGTTTTATTTGCATAGCTGCAGAGTATGTGACTGTTTTTATATAGGCAAGACCAATAGGTCCCTAGCTGAGCGCATTAGGGAACATTTATATTTGATAAACAGACATGATTCACAAAATGTGCTAGCTAAGCATGGTTTAGAAGTAGGTTTTGATCATGTATTTGGGTTTAGGATTGTTGAAATAGTTAGACCCAGTATACAAGGTGGGGATTTTAGGAACTATATGGAAGGATGTGAGCTCCATTGCATAATCTGTCTACATGCTGAAAAATATCCAGGCATCAATGGTATGACTTCCATAAAACCCATTTTGAAGGGACGTGCTCTCTTTAAGTGATTTAACAGGTATACTGCATTTGGAAGCACAAGACCTATATATGGCCAGCAGGAAGTTTCTCTTTAATTGATGTAGAATCTTTATAGGTTCTTTTAAACTGATGTTTTAATTGATTTGATTGATGATATGGAGAATATATATGTTTGGTGTTTTAGTTTGTTTTTGAGGTCTGATGAAGCATGTATTTCCGTGTGAAAGCGCTTACTGACATTGCAATAAATTGTTTTGGATTTTTATATTCTTTGCCGTGGTGTGGTATATCTACTTTTATTTTATCTTCATTGTTTGTGTTTTTACACCACTTGTTCTTGGGAGAGTTCATTTTTTATCCTCAAATAAAAGATACATGATTAATCATAATGAATTCTAAGTAAATATACATATAGAACACAATATATATATATATGTGTGTGTGTGTGTGTGTGTGAAAATGCCCCAGGTGCTTATGGTGGTGTGGTAGGGAATGCCTCAGGCTTGAACCCTGTACCCTGTATGCAGGTGTTAAAGACTTGAGTTCCCTACCCACCACCATTTGTAAAAAAATTTCACATTTTTACCTCATATTCGATCTGATCTGTTCCTCATAATATCTGTGGTTTCTAAATGTTGCAATGCTTGATATTTGATGGTGTAGTAGTAGCATTGTTGCCTCACAACTGTAGGTTCTTGGGTTTGATTCTTGGCTGGGGTTCCTTCTTTGTGGGGTCTGTATCTTCTCCCTGTGTTTGTGTGGGTTTGCTTTTGTGCCCTCCCATGTTACAAAGACATGTCTGCATTATTTCTTCCTGGGCCTCTGCTGAAAATTGTTTATTTGTTCCAAGTCAGACTGTCCTGATTAAAAAATGTTAAATAAAATTGACAGGCATTTGAATTTCAGACTTAAGGGTTTCTGAATGTTTAACTCCTTGCGTATTTGATGGTGCAGTAGTAGTATTGTTGCCTCACAGCTATAGGTTTTCTGGTTTGATTCTTGGTTGGGGTGGCTTCTGTGTGGAGTCTGCATCTCCTCCATGTGTTTGTGTGGATTTGCTCTGGTGCCCTGCCATTTTACAAAGACGTGTCTGCAGTTTTAATCCCTGCTGAAAATTGGTTTTGTTCTGTCCGCAGTAAAATTGACAGGCATTTGAATTTCAGACTTCAGGTTTCTGAATGTTTAATTCCTTGCATAATTGATGGTGCGGTGGTAGTATTGTTGCCTCACAGCTATAGGTTTTCTGGTTTGATTCTTGGTTGGGGTGGCTTCTGTTTGGAGTCTGCATCTCCTGCCTGTGTTTGTGTGGATTTGCTCTGGTGCCCTGCCATTTTACAAAGATGTGTCTGCAGTTTTAATCCCTCGTCTCTGCTGAAAATTGTTTTTGTTCTGTCTGCAGTAAAATTGACAGGCATTTGAATTTCAGACTTCAGGTTTCTGAATGTTTAATTCCTTGTATAATTGATGGTGCAGTGATAGTATTGTTACCTCACAACTATAGGTTTTCTGGTTTGATTCTTGGTTGGGGTGGCTTCTGTCTGCATCTCCTCCCTGTATTTGTGTGGATTTGCTCTGGTGCCCTGCCATTTTACAAAGACGTGTCTGCAGTATTAATCCCTGCATCTCTGCTGAAAATTGTTTTTGTTCTGTCCGCAGTAAAATTGACAGGCATTTGAATTTCAGACTTCAGGTTTCTGAATGTTTAATTCCTTGCAGATTTGATGGTGCAGTGGTAGTATTGTTGCCTCACAGCTATAGGTTTTCTGGTTTGATTCTTGGTTGGGGTGGCTTCTGTGTGAGTCTGCATCTCCTCTCTTTGTTTGTGTGGATTTGCTCTGATGCCCTGCCATTTTACAAAGACGTGTCTGCAGTATTAATCCCTGCGTCTCTGCTGAAAATTGTTTTGTTCTGTCCGCAGTAAAATTGACCGGCATTTGAATTTCAAACTTCATGTTCTTCAGAATACATAGTAGCACAACCTTTTTTCTAGCAATTTTCTAAGTTTATAAGATGAATATTTTAAATTTGTCCCTATTTTTGGGACTGTATTCCCCTATTATTGGCTTCGTCCAGGTTTTTGTGCTAAGGTTGACAGCTATGGCAAGAACTGAATTCACTGAATATGGACTGTAGAATTGTGCATATTTACTGATAAAGGTGCACTGTAGAATTGTGCATATTTACTGATAATGGTGGACTGTAGAATTGTGCATATTTACTAATAATGGTGGACTGTGGAATTGTGCATATTTACTAATAATGGTGGACTGTAGAATTGTGTATATTTACTAATAATGGTGGACTGTGGAAGTCTGAGTAGACTTTTTATGATAAATGTTCTCAACTGGGCAGTTTTGCCATTATGGGTGCATATGTTTTGTTTCATTGCTTACTGGAAAAATGTTCAAAACAAATTTAAAACACCCTCTAACAAGTGTACTGTATTGTACAAGGAATATAATTTTTAGTACAATGAGGAAGGTGTATCAAAGAGCACATGTATGTTTCATATGCAAGGGGCCTATGATTCGAAAACAGCCCAAAATTAATCTTTATCTGCCACTGGCAAAATGTATTTTCTTTGAATGTGGGTTTCAATGCTGTTTCAATGAATGTGAGTTTCAAGGGCAGAGAAGTTTTAATGCTAAGTTTTCATTGTGAGACTGCATTGCTTTGTTTAACAGATGACTTAATGTTTGTGCTGTAAAATACAAAATAAAACTTTCAAATGAAGTC